>NW_026608487.1:0-66779 GCF_029499605.1 Hyla sarda
TTCACAGCAGCGACAGCTTTATGAGGAGCATCAGCACTGCTCTGCCTGAGCAGAACCATCACCGCCATAGGTTGTCAAATAACCCGGATTTAACCCACACAGGTAAGTCCAATGGGGTGCAGGCATGTCCTCTATGCTTACAGCTTCCCGTGGGTGTTGGTTTGATACCGTTTGGGGACAGCCAAGGAGGCATCTGCAGGCAACAAAGGTAGGTGTGTGCTTGTGTGTGTGTTTCCTATGCAGATCCTAAGCCCAGTGTCACATGCAAGTAGGAGGAGTAAGAAGGGTTCCTGGCAAATCCGGGTTATGGATTGCATTTAAAAAGGCCCCGTGGGAGTGCAATGGGCCCCTGTCTTGCTGCTTAGCAATAATGGTATGGGTTTAGGTTCTGCTGTGTGTACTGGTGGTTGACTGCCCCCCAGCCCAGAGTGTGCATGGAAAATTGTCTGGCAGCCTCCCTGACAGCAAGCAGTGATAGTGCCCATGAAGGGGACCTTGTTGGGCCCGCCCCTTTCACGGTTATCGCTTCTCGGCCTTTTGGCTAAGATCAAGTGTAGTATCTGTTCTTATCAGTTTAATATCTGATACGTCCCCTATCTGGGGACCATATATTAAATGGATTTTTGAGAACGGGGGCCGATTTCGAAGCTTGCTTCCGTCGCCCTATGCATTGACCCGATATGGCAGTATCTTCGGGTACAGTGCACCACCCCCTTACAGGGTTAAAAAGAAAGATTCCTACTTTCATTGCTACCTGCTTGCTGGCTAGCCAGCTAGCCAGCCCTGTGGGCCTTGCTGCTGCTGCAGCCAATAAACAAAAGGTGGTGCTGCTGCTGCTTCTGCTGCTTCTGCTTCTGCTTGTGTCTGGCCCCTGTTGGAGCGTCCAGGCACAGGACTTCTGCTGCTGCTGACTAAATGGCCTCCTTAATTGGATCATTTGAGTAGCCAGCACACCTGTGCAGGTAGGGCATGACATGATAGGCAGCTGCCTTGATAGCGGGTGGGTGCTGAATGTTCCTAATTGACAAAATAAGATTAATGCTTATGAAGAAATATAAAATCTCATCCCTTCCCCAATATCGCGCCACACCCCTACCCCTTAATTCCCTGGTTGAACGTGATGGACATATGTCTTTTTTCGACCGTACTAACTATGTAACTATGTAACATAACATGGGGGGGGGGGGGTCTCCTGGCTGTTCACACAGGTGTGTCATTGCTGTACATTGACCATGCATTGCTTCTGTGGTATTGCAAAGGCAAAGACAAATGCTTCCAGCCATCCATTGCACTAATGGATTGGTCATCAGCTGGCTGTCTATGTCCCGCATCAATATAGACCAAAGTACAGAGGGTTAGGCTATGCTATTGTGCACCTACCTGATGCATCAGAAGGTGCGAGGCCCTTGCTAAATTCTGTGCACAGACTTTGAGATCTATGCTTTAGACTGTATCTAAACCTGCTCCAACATGGACTGACATTCTGGCCTACTTTCAGCCGATGCGACTTGTCTGTCGCTGAACAGTCGCTTTTTATGTATTCAGCACCTATGTATAATGTTGTAAAAATGCTCTAGAAGCTAAAGTCGCAGAAATGTCACACATATTTGGCCTGCAACTTTCTGTGCGACAAATTCAGACAGGAAAAATCAGTATAAATCCTTAGAAAATTATCCCCCAGTGTCTCCATCTGCTGGCGGTATTGAATAAGCATTGCTGCACTGATGGGGTATGCATTAGACGAAAAAAAAGAAGAAAAAGAAGAATAATACGCCCAGAAAAGAGGCGAAAAGGAGAAAAACGTAAAAAAACGTGAAAAAAAAGTAAGAGGAAGAGAAGGGAAAAAAAGGTGGAAATGGGTTTAAAAGTGATTTCGGCGGAGAAATATATATATATATATATATATATATATATATATATATATATATATGCGCACACACACACATAGATATAAACGTATTCTCCGTTGAGATATTGCAGCCGCTGCTGTGTCCAGGCCCAGGAGCCTTAGCACTGTGCTGTGATGTCACTCAATACCACTGACATCACTAGGTGTAAACAACATCTCTCCTTTGCTGTGTATGTGACTATGGAGCTGTTTGGTGATGTCGTCTATTACGGCCTTCATAGAAGCAACAGGAGATTGTTGCATCCATCTTGAACCCTCAGAACTACAGTGCTATGATGTCACTCACTTCCACAGGCCTTGCAGAGTGTAAACAACAACAACCCAGCTTTGTTGTGTATGTAACCAAAGGGATTTGTGATGTCACCTAGAACCTTCACAGCAGCGACAGCTTTATGAGGAGCATCAGCACTGCTCTGCCTGAGCAGAACCATCACCGCCATAGGTTGTCAAATAACCCGGATTTAACCCACACAGGTAAGTCCAATGGGGTGCAGGCATGTCCTCTATGCTTACAGCTTCCCGTGGGTGTTGGTTTGATACCGTTTGGGGACAGCCAAGGAGGCATCTGCAGGCAACAAAGGTAGGTGTGTGCTTGTGTGTGTGTTTCCTATGCAGATCCTAAGCCCAGTGTCACATGCAAGTAGGAGGAGTAAGAAGGGTTCCTGGCAAATCCGGGTTATGGATTGCATTTAAAAAGGCCCCGTGGGAGTGCAATGGGCCCCTGTCTTGCTGCTTAGCAATAATGGTATGGGTTTAGGTTCTGCTGTGTGTACTGGTGGTTGACTGCCCCCCAGCCCAGAGTGTGCATGGAAAATTGTCTGGCAGCCTCCCTGACAGCAAGCAGTGATAGTGCCCATGAAGGGGACCTTGTTGGGCCCGCCCCTTTCACGGTTATCGCTTCTCGGCCTTTTGGCTAAGATCAAGTGTAGTATCTGTTCTTATCAGTTTAATATCTGATACGTCCCCTATCTGGGGACCATATATTAAATGGATTTTTGAGAACGGGGGCCGATTTCGAAGCTTGCTTCCGTCGCCCTATGCATTGACCCGATATGGCAGTATCTTCGGGTACAGTGCACCACCCCCTTACAGGGTTAAAAAGAAAGATTCCTACTTTCATTGCTACCTGCTTGCTGGCTAGCCAGCTAGCCAGCCCTGTGGGCCTTGCTGCTGCTGCAGCCAATAAACAAAAGGTGGTGCTGCTGCTGCTTCTGCTGCTTCTGCTTGTGTCTGGCCCCTGTTGGAGCGTCCAGGCACAGGACTTCTGCTGCTGCTGACTAAATGGCCTCCTTAATTGGATCATTTGAGTAGCCAGCACACCTGTGCAGGTAGGGCATGACATGATAGGCAGCTGCCTTGATAGCGGGTGGGTGCTGAATGTTCCTAATTGACAAAATAAGATTAATGCTTATGAAGAAATATAAAATCTCATCCCTTCCCCAATATCGCGCCACACCCCTACCCCTTAATTCCCTGGTTGAACGTGATGGACATATGTCTTTTTTCGACCGTACTAACTATGTAACTATGTAACATAACATGGGGGGGGGGGGGTCTCCTGGCTGTTCACACAGGTGTGTCATTGCTGTACATTGACCATGCATTGCTTCTGTGGTATTGCAAAGGCAAAGACAAATGCTTCCAGCCATCCATTGCACTAATGGATTGGTCATCAGCTGGCTGTCTATGTCCCGCATCAATATAGACCAAAGTACAGAGGGTTAGGCTATGCTATTGTGCACCTACCTGATGCATCAGAAGGTGCGAGGCCCTTGCTAAATTCTGTGCACAGACTTTGAGATCTATGCTTTAGACTGTATCTAAACCTGCTCCAACATGGACTGACATTCTGGCCTACTTTCAGCCGATGCGACTTGTCTGTCGCTGAACAGTCGCTTTTTATGTATTCAGCACCTATGTATAATGTTGTAAAAATGCTCTAGAAGCTAAAGTCGCAGAAATGTCACACATATTTGGCCTGCAACTTTCTGTGCGACAAATTCAGACAGGAAAAATCAGTATAAATCCTTAGAAAATTATCCCCCAGTGTCTCCATCTGCTGGCGGTATTGAATAAGCATTGCTGCACTGATGGGGTATGCATTAGACGAAAAAAAAGAAGAAAAAGAAGAATAATACGCCCAGAAAAGAGGCGAAAAGGAGAAAAACGTAAAAAAACGTGAAAAAAAAGTAAGAGGAAGAGAAGGGAAAAAAAGGTGGAAATGGGTTTAAAAGTGATTTCGGCGGAGAATATATATATATATATATATATATATATATATATATATATATATATGCGCACACACACACATAGATATAAACGTATTCTCCGTTGAGATATTGCAGCCGCTGCTGTGTCCAGGCCCAGGAGCCTTAGCACTGTGCTGTGATGTCACTCAATACCACTGACATCACTAGGTGTAAACAACATCTCTCCTTTGCTGTGTATGTGACTATGGAGCTGTTTGGTGATGTCGTCTATTACGGCCTTCATAGAAGCAACAGGAGATTGTTGCATCCATCTTGAACCCTCAGAACTACAGTGCTATGATGTCACTCACTTCCACAGGCCTTGCAGAGTGTAAACAACAACAACCCAGCTTTGTTGTGTATGTAACCAAAGGGATTTGTGATGTCACCTAGAACCTTCACAGCAGCGACAGCTTTATGAGGAGCATCAGCACTGCTCTGCCTGAGCAGAACCATCACCGCCATAGGTTGTCAAATAACCCGGATTTAACCCACACAGGTAAGTCCAATGGGGTGCAGGCATGTCCTCTATGCTTACAGCTTCCCGTGGGTGTTGGTTTGATACCGTTTGGGGACAGCCAAGGAGGCATCTGCAGGCAACAAAGGTAGGTGTGTGCTTGTGTGTGTGTTTCCTATGCAGATCCTAAGCCCAGTGTCACATGCAAGTAGGAGGAGTAAGAAGGGTTCCTGGCAAATCCGGGTTATGGATTGCATTTAAAAAGGCCCCGTGGGAGTGCAATGGGCCCCTGTCTTGCTGCTTAGCAATAATGGTATGGGTTTAGGTTCTGCTGTGTGTACTGGTGGTTGACTGCCCCCCAGCCCAGAGTGTGCATGGAAAATTGTCTGGCAGCCTCCCTGACAGCAAGCAGTGATAGTGCCCATGAAGGGGACCTTGTTGGGCCCGCCCCTTTCACGGTTATCGCTTCTCGGCCTTTTGGCTAAGATCAAGTGTAGTATCTGTTCTTATCAGTTTAATATCTGATACGTCCCCTATCTGGGGACCATATATTAAATGGATTTTTGAGAACGGGGGCCGATTTCGAAGCTTGCTTCCGTCGCCCTATGCATTGACCCGATATGGCAGTATCTTCGGGTACAGTGCACCACCCCCTTACAGGGTTAAAAAGAAAGATTCCTACTTTCATTGCTACCTGCTTGCTGGCTAGCCAGCTAGCCAGCCCTGTGGGCCTTGCTGCTGCTGCAGCCAATAAACAAAAGGTGGTGCTGCTGCTGCTTCTGCTGCTTCTGCTTCTGCTTGTGTCTGGCCCCTGTTGGAGCGTCCAGGCACAGGACTTCTGCTGCTGCTGACTAAATGGCCTCCTTAATTGGATCATTTGAGTAGCCAGCACACCTGTGCAGGTAGGGCATGACATGATAGGCAGCTGCCTTGATAGCGGGTGGGTGCTGAATGTTCCTAATTGACAAAATAAGATTAATGCTTATGAAGAAATATAAAATCTCATCCCTTCCCCAATATCGCGCCACACCCCTACCCCTTAATTCCCTGGTTGAACGTGATGGACATATGTCTTTTTTCGACCGTACTAACTATGTAACTATGTAACATAACATGGGGGGGGGGGGGGTCTCCTGGCTGTTCACACAGGTGTGTCATTGCTGTACATTGACCATGCATTGCTTCTGTGGTATTGCAAAGGCAAAGACAAATGCTTCCAGCCATCCATTGCACTAATGGATTGGTCATCAGCTGGCTGTCTATGTCCCGCATCAATATAGACCAAAGTACAGAGGGTTAGGCTATGCTATTGTGCACCTACCTGATGCATCAGAAGGTGCGAGGCCCTTGCTAAATTCTGTGCACAGACTTTGAGATCTATGCTTTAGACTGTATCTAAACCTGCTCCAACATGGACTGACATTCTGGCCTACTTTCAGCCGATGCGACTTGTCTGTCGCTGAACAGTCGCTTTTTATGTATTCAGCACCTATGTATAATGTTGTAAAAATGCTCTAGAAGCTAAAGTCGCAGAAATGTCACACATATTTGGCCTGCAACTTTCTGTGCGACAAATTCAGACAGGAAAAATCAGTATAAATCCTTAGAAAATTATCCCCCAGTGTCTCCATCTGCTGGCGGTATTGAATAAGCATTGCTGCACTGATGGGGTATGCATTAGACGAAAAAAAAGAAGAAAAAGAAGAATAATACGCCCAGAAAAGAGGCGAAAAGGAGAAAAACGTAAAAAAACGTGAAAAAAAAGTAAGAGGAAGAGAAGGGAAAAAAAGGTGGAAATGGGTTTAAAAGTGATTTCGGCGGAGAAATATATATATATATATATATATATATATATATATATATATATATATGCGCACACACACACATAGATATAAACGTATTCTCCGTTGAGATATTGCAGCCGCTGCTGTGTCCAGGCCCAGGAGCCTTAGCACTGTGCTGTGATGTCACTCAATACCACTGACATCACTAGGTGTAAACAACATCTCTCCTTTGCTGTGTATGTGACTATGGAGCTGTTTGGTGATGTCGTCTATTACGGCCTTCATAGAAGCAACAGGAGATTGTTGCATCCATCTTGAACCCTCAGAACTACAGTGCTATGATGTCACTCACTTCCACAGGCCTTGCAGAGTGTAAACAACAACAACCCAGCTTTGTTGTGTATGTAACCAAAGGGATTTGTGATGTCACCTAGAACCTTCACAGCAGCGACAGCTTTATGAGGAGCATCAGCACTGCTCTGCCTGAGCAGAACCATCACCGCCATAGGTTGTCAAATAACCCGGATTTAACCCACACAGGTAAGTCCAATGGGGTGCAGGCATGTCCTCTATGCTTACAGCTTCCCGTGGGTGTTGGTTTGATACCGTTTGGGGACAGCCAAGGAGGCATCTGCAGGCAACAAAGGTAGGTGTGTGCTTGTGTGTGTGTTTCCTATGCAGATCCTAAGCCCAGTGTCACATGCAAGTAGGAGGAGTAAGAAGGGTTCCTGGCAAATCCGGGTTATGGATTGCATTTAAAAAGGCCCCGTGGGAGTGCAATGGGCCCCTGTCTTGCTGCTTAGCAATAATGGTATGGGTTTAGGTTCTGCTGTGTGTACTGGTGGTTGACTGCCCCCCAGCCCAGAGTGTGCATGGAAAATTGTCTGGCAGCCTCCCTGACAGCAAGCAGTGATAGTGCCCATGAAGGGGACCTTGTTGGGCCCGCCCCTTTCACGGTTATCGCTTCTCGGCCTTTTGGCTAAGATCAAGTGTAGTATCTGTTCTTATCAGTTTAATATCTGATACGTCCCCTATCTGGGGACCATATATTAAATGGATTTTTGAGAACGGGGGCCGATTTCGAAGCTTGCTTCCGTCGCCCTATGCATTGACCCGATATGGCAGTATCTTCGGGTACAGTGCACCACCCCCTTACAGGGTTAAAAAGAAAGATTCCTACTTTCATTGCTACCTGCTTGCTGGCTAGCCAGCTAGCCAGCCCTGTGGGCCTTGCTGCTGCTGCAGCCAATAAACAAAAGGTGGTGCTGCTGCTGCTTCTGCTGCTTCTGCTTCTGCTTGTGTCTGGCCCCTGTTGGAGCGTCCAGGCACAGGACTTCTGCTGCTGCTGACTAAATGGCCTCCTTAATTGGATCATTTGAGTAGCCAGCACACCTGTGCAGGTAGGGCATGACATGATAGGCAGCTGCCTTGATAGCGGGTGGGTGCTGAATGTTCCTAATTGACAAAATAAGATTAATGCTTATGAAGAAATATAAAATCTCATCCCTTCCCCAATATCGCGCCACACCCCTACCCCTTAATTCCCTGGTTGAACGTGATGGACATATGTCTTTTTTCGACCGTACTAACTATGTAACTATGTAACATAACATGGGGGGGGGGGGGGTCTCCTGGCTGTTCACACAGGTGTGTCATTGCTGTACATTGACCATGCATTGCTTCTGTGGTATTGCAAAGGCAAAGACAAATGCTTCCAGCCATCCATTGCACTAATGGATTGGTCATCAGCTGGCTGTCTATGTCCCGCATCAATATAGACCAAAGTACAGAGGGTTAGGCTATGCTATTGTGCACCTACCTGATGCATCAGAAGGTGCGAGGCCCTTGCTAAATTCTGTGCACAGACTTTGAGATCTATGCTTTAGACTGTATCTAAACCTGCTCCAACATGGACTGACATTCTGGCCTACTTTCAGCCGATGCGACTTGTCTGTCGCTGAACAGTCGCTTTTTATGTATTCAGCACCTATGTATAATGTTGTAAAAATGCTCTAGAAGCTAAAGTCGCAGAAATGTCACACATATTTGGCCTGCAACTTTCTGTGCGACAAATTCAGACAGGAAAAATCAGTATAAATCCTTAGAAAATTATCCCCCAGTGTCTCCATCTGCTGGCGGTATTGAATAAGCATTGCTGCACTGATGGGGTATGCATTAGACGAAAAAAAAGAAGAAAAAGAAGAATAATACGCCCAGAAAAGAGGCGAAAAGGAGAAAAACGTAAAAAAACGTGAAAAAAAAGTAAGAGGAAGAGAAGGGAAAAAAAGGTGGAAATGGGTTTAAAAGTGATTTCGGCGGAGAAATATATATATATATATATATATATATATATATATATATATATATATGCGCACACACACACATAGATATAAACGTATTCTCCGTTGAGATATTGCAGCCGCTGCTGTGTCCAGGCCCAGGAGCCTTAGCACTGTGCTGTGATGTCACTCAATACCACTGACATCACTAGGTGTAAACAACATCTCTCCTTTGCTGTGTATGTGACTATGGAGCTGTTTGGTGATGTCGTCTATTACGGCCTTCATAGAAGCAACAGGAGATTGTTGCATCCATCTTGAACCCTCAGAACTACAGTGCTATGATGTCACTCACTTCCACAGGCCTTGCAGAGTGTAAACAACAACAACCCAGCTTTGTTGTGTATGTAACCAAAGGGATTTGTGATGTCACCTAGAACCTTCACAGCAGCGACAGCTTTATGAGGAGCATCAGCACTGCTCTGCCTGAGCAGAACCATCACCGCCATAGGTTGTCAAATAACCCGGATTTAACCCACACAGGTAAGTCCAATGGGGTGCAGGCATGTCCTCTATGCTTACAGCTTCCCGTGGGTGTTGGTTTGATACCGTTTGGGGACAGCCAAGGAGGCATCTGCAGGCAACAAAGGTAGGTGTGTGCTTGTGTGTGTGTTTCCTATGCAGATCCTAAGCCCAGTGTCACATGCAAGTAGGAGGAGTAAGAAGGGTTCCTGGCAAATCCGGGTTATGGATTGCATTTAAAAAGGCCCCGTGGGAGTGCAATGGGCCCCTGTCTTGCTGCTTAGCAATAATGGTATGGGTTTAGGTTCTGCTGTGTGTACTGGTGGTTGACTGCCCCCCAGCCCAGAGTGTGCATGGAAAATTGTCTGGCAGCCTCCCTGACAGCAAGCAGTGATAGTGCCCATGAAGGGGACCTTGTTGGGCCCGCCCCTTTCACGGTTATCGCTTCTCGGCCTTTTGGCTAAGATCAAGTGTAGTATCTGTTCTTATCAGTTTAATATCTGATACGTCCCCTATCTGGGGACCATATATTAAATGGATTTTTGAGAACGGGGGCCGATTTCGAAGCTTGCTTCCGTCGCCCTATGCATTGACCCGATATGGCAGTATCTTCGGGTACAGTGCACCACCCCCTTACAGGGTTAAAAAGAAAGATTCCTACTTTCATTGCTACCTGCTTGCTGGCTAGCCAGCTAGCCAGCCCTGTGGGCCTTGCTGCTGCTGCAGCCAATAAACAAAAGGTGGTGCTGCTGCTGCTTCTGCTGCTTCTGCTTCTGCTTGTGTCTGGCCCCTGTTGGAGCGTCCAGGCACAGGACTTCTGCTGCTGCTGACTAAATGGCCTCCTTAATTGGATCATTTGAGTAGCCAGCACACCTGTGCAGGTAGGGCATGACATGATAGGCAGCTGCCTTGATAGCGGGTGGGTGCTGAATGTTCCTAATTGACAAAATAAGATTAATGCTTATGAAGAAATATAAAATCTCATCCCTTCCCCAATATCGCGCCACACCCCTACCCCTTAATTCCCTGGTTGAACGTGATGGACATATGTCTTTTTTCGACCGTACTAACTATGTAACTATGTAACATAACATGGGGGGGGGGGGGGTCTCCTGGCTGTTCACACAGGTGTGTCATTGCTGTACATTGACCATGCATTGCTTCTGTGGTATTGCAAAGGCAAAGACAAATGCTTCCAGCCATCCATTGCACTAATGGATTGGTCATCAGCTGGCTGTCTATGTCCCGCATCAATATAGACCAAAGTACAGAGGGTTAGGCTATGCTATTGTGCACCTACCTGATGCATCAGAAGGTGCGAGGCCCTTGCTAAATTCTGTGCACAGACTTTGAGATCTATGCTTTAGACTGTATCTAAACCTGCTCCAACATGGACTGACATTCTGGCCTACTTTCAGCCGATGCGACTTGTCTGTCGCTGAACAGTCGCTTTTTATGTATTCAGCACCTATGTATAATGTTGTAAAAATGCTCTAGAAGCTAAAGTCGCAGAAATGTCACACATATTTGGCCTGCAACTTTCTGTGCGACAAATTCAGACAGGAAAAATCAGTATAAATCCTTAGAAAATTATCCCCCAGTGTCTCCATCTGCTGGCGGTATTGAATAAGCATTGCTGCACTGATGGGGTATGCATTAGACGAAAAAAAAGAAGAAAAAGAAGAATAATACGCCCAGAAAAGAGGCGAAAAGGAGAAAAACGTAAAAAAACGTGAAAAAAAAGTAAGAGGAAGAGAAGGGAAAAAAAGGTGGAAATGGGTTTAAAAGTGATTTCGGCGGAGAATATATATATATATATATATATATATATATATATATATATATATATGCGCACACACACACATAGATATAAACGTATTCTCCGTTGAGATATTGCAGCCGCTGCTGTGTCCAGGCCCAGGAGCCTTAGCACTGTGCTGTGATGTCACTCAATACCACTGACATCACTAGGTGTAAACAACATCTCTCCTTTGCTGTGTATGTGACTATGGAGCTGTTTGGTGATGTCGTCTATTACGGCCTTCATAGAAGCAACAGGAGATTGTTGCATCCATCTTGAACCCTCAGAACTACAGTGCTATGATGTCACTCACTTCCACAGGCCTTGCAGAGTGTAAACAACAACAACCCAGCTTTGTTGTGTATGTAACCAAAGGGATTTGTGATGTCACCTAGAACCTTCACAGCAGCGACAGCTTTATGAGGAGCATCAGCACTGCTCTGCCTGAGCAGAACCATCACCGCCATAGGTTGTCAAATAACCCGGATTTAACCCACACAGGTAAGTCCAATGGGGTGCAGGCATGTCCTCTATGCTTACAGCTTCCCGTGGGTGTTGGTTTGATACCGTTTGGGGACAGCCAAGGAGGCATCTGCAGGCAACAAAGGTAGGTGTGTGCTTGTGTGTGTGTTTCCTATGCAGATCCTAAGCCCAGTGTCACATGCAAGTAGGAGGAGTAAGAAGGGTTCCTGGCAAATCCGGGTTATGGATTGCATTTAAAAAGGCCCCGTGGGAGTGCAATGGGCCCCTGTCTTGCTGCTTAGCAATAATGGTATGGGTTTAGGTTCTGCTGTGTGTACTGGTGGTTGACTGCCCCCCAGCCCAGAGTGTGCATGGAAAATTGTCTGGCAGCCTCCCTGACAGCAAGCAGTGATAGTGCCCATGAAGGGGACCTTGTTGGGCCCGCCCCTTTCACGGTTATCGCTTCTCGGCCTTTTGGCTAAGATCAAGTGTAGTATCTGTTCTTATCAGTTTAATATCTGATACGTCCCCTATCTGGGGACCATATATTAAATGGATTTTTGAGAACGGGGGCCGATTTCGAAGCTTGCTTCCGTCGCCCTATGCATTGACCCGATATGGCAGTATCTTCGGGTACAGTGCACCACCCCCTTACAGGGTTAAAAAGAAAGATTCCTACTTTCATTGCTACCTGCTTGCTGGCTAGCCAGCTAGCCAGCCCTGTGGGCCTTGCTGCTGCTGCAGCCAATAAACAAAAGGTGGTGCTGCTGCTGCTTCTGCTGCTTCTGCTTCTGCTTGTGTCTGGCCCCTGTTGGAGCGTCCAGGCACAGGACTTCTGCTGCTGCTGACTAAATGGCCTCCTTAATTGGATCATTTGAGTAGCCAGCACACCTGTGCAGGTAGGGCATGACATGATAGGCAGCTGCCTTGATAGCGGGTGGGTGCTGAATGTTCCTAATTGACAAAATAAGATTAATGCTTATGAAGAAATATAAAATCTCATCCCTTCCCCAATATCGCGCCACACCCCTACCCCTTAATTCCCTGGTTGAACGTGATGGACATATGTCTTTTTTCGACCGTACTAACTATGTAACTATGTAACATAACATGGGGGGGGGGGGGGTCTCCTGGCTGTTCACACAGGTGTGTCATTGCTGTACATTGACCATGCATTGCTTCTGTGGTATTGCAAAGGCAAAGACAAATGCTTCCAGCCATCCATTGCACTAATGGATTGGTCATCAGCTGGCTGTCTATGTCCCGCATCAATATAGACCAAAGTACAGAGGGTTAGGCTATGCTATTGTGCACCTACCTGATGCATCAGAAGGTGCGAGGCCCTTGCTAAATTCTGTGCACAGACTTTGAGATCTATGCTTTAGACTGTATCTAAACCTGCTCCAACATGGACTGACATTCTGGCCTACTTTCAGCCGATGCGACTTGTCTGTCGCTGAACAGTCGCTTTTTATGTATTCAGCACCTATGTATAATGTTGTAAAAATGCTCTAGAAGCTAAAGTCGCAGAAATGTCACACATATTTGGCCTGCAACTTTCTGTGCGACAAATTCAGACAGGAAAAATCAGTATAAATCCTTAGAAAATTATCCCCCAGTGTCTCCATCTGCTGGCGGTATTGAATAAGCATTGCTGCACTGATGGGGTATGCATTAGACGAAAAAAAAGAAGAAAAAGAAGAATAATACGCCCAGAAAAGAGGCGAAAAGGAGAAAAACGTAAAAAAACGTGAAAAAAAAGTAAGAGGAAGAGAAGGGAAAAAAAGGTGGAAATGGGTTTAAAAGTGATTTCGGCGGAGAATATATATATATATATATATATATATATATATATATATATATATATGCGCACACACACACATAGATATAAACGTATTCTCCGTTGAGATATTGCAGCCGCTGCTGTGTCCAGGCCCAGGAGCCTTAGCACTGTGCTGTGATGTCACTCAATACCACTGACATCACTAGGTGTAAACAACATCTCTCCTTTGCTGTGTATGTGACTATGGAGCTGTTTGGTGATGTCGTCTATTACGGCCTTCATAGAAGCAACAGGAGATTGTTGCATCCATCTTGAACCCTCAGAACTACAGTGCTATGATGTCACTCACTTCCACAGGCCTTGCAGAGTGTAAACAACAACAACCCAGCTTTGTTGTGTATGTAACCAAAGGGATTTGTGATGTCACCTAGAACCTTCACAGCAGCGACAGCTTTATGAGGAGCATCAGCACTGCTCTGCCTGAGCAGAACCATCACCGCCATAGGTTGTCAAATAACCCGGATTTAACCCACACAGGTAAGTCCAATGGGGTGCAGGCATGTCCTCTATGCTTACAGCTTCCCGTGGGTGTTGGTTTGATACCGTTTGGGGACAGCCAAGGAGGCATCTGCAGGCAACAAAGGTAGGTGTGTGCTTGTGTGTGTGTTTCCTATGCAGATCCTAAGCCCAGTGTCACATGCAAGTAGGAGGAGTAAGAAGGGTTCCTGGCAAATCCGGGTTATGGATTGCATTTAAAAAGGCCCCGTGGGAGTGCAATGGGCCCCTGTCTTGCTGCTTAGCAATAATGGTATGGGTTTAGGTTCTGCTGTGTGTACTGGTGGTTGACTGCCCCCCAGCCCAGAGTGTGCATGGAAAATTGTCTGGCAGCCTCCCTGACAGCAAGCAGTGATAGTGCCCATGAAGGGGACCTTGTTGGGCCCGCCCCTTTCACGGTTATCGCTTCTCGGCCTTTTGGCTAAGATCAAGTGTAGTATCTGTTCTTATCAGTTTAATATCTGATACGTCCCCTATCTGGGGACCATATATTAAATGGATTTTTGAGAACGGGGGCCGATTTCGAAGCTTGCTTCCGTCGCCCTATGCATTGACCCGATATGGCAGTATCTTCGGGTACAGTGCACCACCCCCTTACAGGGTTAAAAAGAAAGATTCCTACTTTCATTGCTACCTGCTTGCTGGCTAGCCAGCTAGCCAGCCCTGTGGGCCTTGCTGCTGCTGCAGCCAATAAACAAAAGGTGGTGCTGCTGCTGCTTCTGCTGCTTCTGCTTCTGCTTGTGTCTGGCCCCTGTTGGAGCGTCCAGGCACAGGACTTCTGCTGCTGCTGACTAAATGGCCTCCTTAATTGGATCATTTGAGTAGCCAGCACACCTGTGCAGGTAGGGCATGACATGATAGGCAGCTGCCTTGATAGCGGGTGGGTGCTGAATGTTCCTAATTGACAAAATAAGATTAATGCTTATGAAGAAATATAAAATCTCATCCCTTCCCCAATATCGCGCCACACCCCTACCCCTTAATTCCCTGGTTGAACGTGATGGACATATGTCTTTTTTCGACCGTACTAACTATGTAACTATGTAACATAACATGGGGGGGGGGGGGGTCTCCTGGCTGTTCACACAGGTGTGTCATTGCTGTACATTGACCATGCATTGCTTCTGTGGTATTGCAAAGGCAAAGACAAATGCTTCCAGCCATCCATTGCACTAATGGATTGGTCATCAGCTGGCTGTCTATGTCCCGCATCAATATAGACCAAAGTACAGAGGGTTAGGCTATGCTATTGTGCACCTACCTGATGCATCAGAAGGTGCGAGGCCCTTGCTAAATTCTGTGCACAGACTTTGAGATCTATGCTTTAGACTGTATCTAAACCTGCTCCAACATGGACTGACATTCTGGCCTACTTTCAGCCGATGCGACTTGTCTGTCGCTGAACAGTCGCTTTTTATGTATTCAGCACCTATGTATAATGTTGTAAAAATGCTCTAGAAGCTAAAGTCGCAGAAATGTCACACATATTTGGCCTGCAACTTTCTGTGCGACAAATTCAGACAGGAAAAATCAGTATAAATCCTTAGAAAATTATCCCCCAGTGTCTCCATCTGCTGGCGGTATTGAATAAGCATTGCTGCACTGATGGGGTATGCATTAGACGAAAAAAAAGAAGAAAAAGAAGAATAATACGCCCAGAAAAGAGGCGAAAAGGAGAAAAACGTAAAAAAACGTGAAAAAAAAGTAAGAGGAAGAGAAGGGAAAAAAAGGTGGAAATGGGTTTAAAAGTGATTTCGGCGGAGATATATATATATATATATATATATATATATATATATATATATATATATGCGCACACACACACATAGATATAAACGTATTCTCCGTTGAGATATTGCAGCCGCTGCTGTGTCCAGGCCCAGGAGCCTTAGCACTGTGCTGTGATGTCACTCAATACCACTGACATCACTAGGTGTAAACAACATCTCTCCTTTGCTGTGTATGTGACTATGGAGCTGTTTGGTGATGTCGTCTATTACGGCCTTCATAGAAGCAACAGGAGATTGTTGCATCCATCTTGAACCCTCAGAACTACAGTGCTATGATGTCACTCACTTCCACAGGCCTTGCAGAGTGTAAACAACAACAACCCAGCTTTGTTGTGTATGTAACCAAAGGGATTTGTGATGTCACCTAGAACCTTCACAGCAGCGACAGCTTTATGAGGAGCATCAGCACTGCTCTGCCTGAGCAGAACCATCACCGCCATAGGTTGTCAAATAACCCGGATTTAACCCACACAGGTAAGTCCAATGGGGTGCAGGCATGTCCTCTATGCTTACAGCTTCCCGTGGGTGTTGGTTTGATACCGTTTGGGGACAGCCAAGGAGGCATCTGCAGGCAACAAAGGTAGGTGTGTGCTTGTGTGTGTGTTTCCTATGCAGATCCTAAGCCCAGTGTCACATGCAAGTAGGAGGAGTAAGAAGGGTTCCTGGCAAATCCGGGTTATGGATTGCATTTAAAAAGGCCCCGTGGGAGTGCAATGGGCCCCTGTCTTGCTGCTTAGCAATAATGGTATGGGTTTAGGTTCTGCTGTGTGTACTGGTGGTTGACTGCCCCCCAGCCCAGAGTGTGCATGGAAAATTGTCTGGCAGCCTCCCTGACAGCAAGCAGTGATAGTGCCCATGAAGGGGACCTTGTTGGGCCCGCCCCTTTCACGGTTATCGCTTCTCGGCCTTTTGGCTAAGATCAAGTGTAGTATCTGTTCTTATCAGTTTAATATCTGATACGTCCCCTATCTGGGGACCATATATTAAATGGATTTTTGAGAACGGGGGCCGATTTCGAAGCTTGCTTCCGTCGCCCTATGCATTGACCCGATATGGCAGTATCTTCGGGTACAGTGCACCACCCCCTTACAGGGTTAAAAAGAAAGATTCCTACTTTCATTGCTACCTGCTTGCTGGCTAGCCAGCTAGCCAGCCCTGTGGGCCTTGCTGCTGCTGCAGCCAATAAACAAAAGGTGGTGCTGCTGCTGCTTCTGCTGCTTCTGCTTCTGCTTGTGTCTGGCCCCTGTTGGAGCGTCCAGGCACAGGACTTCTGCTGCTGCTGACTAAATGGCCTCCTTAATTGGATCATTTGAGTAGCCAGCACACCTGTGCAGGTAGGGCATGACATGATAGGCAGCTGCCTTGATAGCGGGTGGGTGCTGAATGTTCCTAATTGACAAAATAAGATTAATGCTTATGAAGAAATATAAAATCTCATCCCTTCCCCAATATCGCGCCACACCCCTACCCCTTAATTCCCTGGTTGAACGTGATGGACATATGTCTTTTTTCGACCGTACTAACTATGTAACTATGTAACATAACATGGGGGGGGGGGGGGTCTCCTGGCTGTTCACACAGGTGTGTCATTGCTGTACATTGACCATGCATTGCTTCTGTGGTATTGCAAAGGCAAAGACAAATGCTTCCAGCCATCCATTGCACTAATGGATTGGTCATCAGCTGGCTGTCTATGTCCCGCATCAATATAGACCAAAGTACAGAGGGTTAGGCTATGCTATTGTGCACCTACCTGATGCATCAGAAGGTGCGAGGCCCTTGCTAAATTCTGTGCACAGACTTTGAGATCTATGCTTTAGACTGTATCTAAACCTGCTCCAACATGGACTGACATTCTGGCCTACTTTCAGCCGATGCGACTTGTCTGTCGCTGAACAGTCGCTTTTTATGTATTCAGCACCTATGTATAATGTTGTAAAAATGCTCTAGAAGCTAAAGTCGCAGAAATGTCACACATATTTGGCCTGCAACTTTCTGTGCGACAAATTCAGACAGGAAAAATCAGTATAAATCCTTAGAAAATTATCCCCCAGTGTCTCCATCTGCTGGCGGTATTGAATAAGCATTGCTGCACTGATGGGGTATGCATTAGACGAAAAAAAAGAAGAAAAAGAAGAATAATACGCCCAGAAAAGAGGCGAAAAGGAGAAAAACGTAAAAAAACGTGAAAAAAAAGTAAGAGGAAGAGAAGGGAAAAAAAGGTGGAAATGGGTTTAAAAGTGATTTCGGCGGAGAATATATATATATATATATATATATATATATATATATATATATATATATATGCGCACACACACACATAGATATAAACGTATTCTCCGTTGAGATATTGCAGCCGCTGCTGTGTCCAGGCCCAGGAGCCTTAGCACTGTGCTGTGATGTCACTCAATACCACTGACATCACTAGGTGTAAACAACATCTCTCCTTTGCTGTGTATGTGACTATGGAGCTGTTTGGTGATGTCGTCTATTACGGCCTTCATAGAAGCAACAGGAGATTGTTGCATCCATCTTGAACCCTCAGAACTACAGTGCTATGATGTCACTCACTTCCACAGGCCTTGCAGAGTGTAAACAACAACAACCCAGCTTTGTTGTGTATGTAACCAAAGGGATTTGTGATGTCACCTAGAACCTTCACAGCAGCGACAGCTTTATGAGGAGCATCAGCACTGCTCTGCCTGAGCAGAACCATCACCGCCATAGGTTGTCAAATAACCCGGATTTAACCCACACAGGTAAGTCCAATGGGGTGCAGGCATGTCCTCTATGCTTACAGCTTCCCGTGGGTGTTGGTTTGATACCGTTTGGGGACAGCCAAGGAGGCATCTGCAGGCAACAAAGGTAGGTGTGTGCTTGTGTGTGTGTTTCCTATGCAGATCCTAAGCCCAGTGTCACATGCAAGTAGGAGGAGTAAGAAGGGTTCCTGGCAAATCCGGGTTATGGATTGCATTTAAAAAGGCCCCGTGGGAGTGCAATGGGCCCCTGTCTTGCTGCTTAGCAATAATGGTATGGGTTTAGGTTCTGCTGTGTGTACTGGTGGTTGACTGCCCCCCAGCCCAGAGTGTGCATGGAAAATTGTCTGGCAGCCTCCCTGACAGCAAGCAGTGATAGTGCCCATGAAGGGGACCTTGTTGGGCCCGCCCCTTTCACGGTTATCGCTTCTCGGCCTTTTGGCTAAGATCAAGTGTAGTATCTGTTCTTATCAGTTTAATATCTGATACGTCCCCTATCTGGGGACCATATATTAAATGGATTTTTGAGAACGGGGGCCGATTTCGAAGCTTGCTTCCGTCGCCCTATGCATTGACCCGATATGGCAGTATCTTCGGGTACAGTGCACCACCCCCTTACAGGGTTAAAAAGAAAGATTCCTACTTTCATTGCTACCTGCTTGCTGGCTAGCCAGCTAGCCAGCCCTGTGGGCCTTGCTGCTGCTGCAGCCAATAAACAAAAGGTGGTGCTGCTTCTGCTGCTTCTGCTTCTGCTTGTGTCTGGCCCCTGTTGGAGCGTCCAGGCACAGGACTTCTGCTGCTGCTGACTAAATGGCCTCCTTAATTGGATCATTTGAGTAGCCAGCACACCTGTGCAGGTAGGGCATGACATGATAGGCAGCTGCCTTGATAGCGGGTGGGTGCTGAATGTTCCTAATTGACAAAATAAGATTAATGCTTATGAAGAAATATAAAATCTCATCCCTTCCCCAATATCGCGCCACACCCCTACCCCTTAATTCCCTGGTTGAACGTGATGGACATATGTCTTTTTTCGACCGTACTAACTATGTAACTATGTAACATAACATGGGGGGGGGGGGGTCTCCTGGCTGTTCACACAGGTGTGTCATTGCTGTACATTGACCATGCATTGCTTCTGTGGTATTGCAAAGGCAAAGACAAATGCTTCCAGCCATCCATTGCACTAATGGATTGGTCATCAGCTGGCTGTCTATGTCCCGCATCAATATAGACCAAAGTACAGAGGGTTAGGCTATGCTATTGTGCACCTACCTGATGCATCAGAAGGTGCGAGGCCCTTGCTAAATTCTGTGCACAGACTTTGAGATCTATGCTTTAGACTGTATCTAAACCTGCTCCAACATGGACTGACATTCTGGCCTACTTTCAGCCGATGCGACTTGTCTGTCGCTGAACAGTCGCTTTTTATGTATTCAGCACCTATGTATAATGTTGTAAAAATGCTCTAGAAGCTAAAGTCGCAGAAATGTCACACATATTTGGCCTGCAACTTTCTGTGCGACAAATTCAGACAGGAAAAATCAGTATAAATCCTTAGAAAATTATCCCCCAGTGTCTCCATCTGCTGGCGGTATTGAATAAGCATTGCTGCACTGATGGGGTATGCATTAGACGAAAAAAAAGAAGAAAAAGAAGAATAATACGCCCAGAAAAGAGGCGAAAAGGAGAAAAACGTAAAAAAACGTGAAAAAAAAGTAAGAGGAAGAGAAGGGAAAAAAAGGTGGAAATGGGTTTAAAAGTGATTTCGGCGGAGAAATATATATATATATATATATATATATATATATATATATATATATGCGCACACACACACATAGATATAAACGTATTCTCCGTTGAGATATTGCAGCCGCTGCTGTGTCCAGGCCCAGGAGCCTTAGCACTGTGCTGTGATGTCACTCAATACCACTGACATCACTAGGTGTAAACAACATCTCTCCTTTGCTGTGTATGTGACTATGGAGCTGTTTGGTGATGTCGTCTATTACGGCCTTCATAGAAGCAACAGGAGATTGTTGCATCCATCTTGAACCCTCAGAACTACAGTGCTATGATGTCACTCACTTCCACAGGCCTTGCAGAGTGTAAACAACAACAACCCAGCTTTGTTGTGTATGTAACCAAAGGGATTTGTGATGTCACCTAGAACCTTCACAGCAGCGACAGCTTTATGAGGAGCATCAGCACTGCTCTGCCTGAGCAGAACCATCACCGCCATAGGTTGTCAAATAACCCGGATTTAACCCACACAGGTAAGTCCAATGGGGTGCAGGCATGTCCTCTATGCTTACAGCTTCCCGTGGGTGTTGGTTTGATACCGTTTGGGGACAGCCAAGGAGGCATCTGCAGGCAACAAAGGTAGGTGTGTGCTTGTGTGTGTGTTTCCTATGCAGATCCTAAGCCCAGTGTCACATGCAAGTAGGAGGAGTAAGAAGGGTTCCTGGCAAATCCGGGTTATGGATTGCATTTAAAAAGGCCCCGTGGGAGTGCAATGGGCCCCTGTCTTGCTGCTTAGCAATAATGGTATGGGTTTAGGTTCTGCTGTGTGTACTGGTGGTTGACTGCCCCCCAGCCCAGAGTGTGCATGGAAAATTGTCTGGCAGCCTCCCTGACAGCAAGCAGTGATAGTGCCCATGAAGGGGACCTTGTTGGGCCCGCCCCTTTCACGGTTATCGCTTCTCGGCCTTTTGGCTACGATCAAGTGTAGTATCTGTTCTTATCAGTTTAATATCTGATACGTCCCCTATCTGGGGACCATATATTAAATGGATTTTTGAGAACGGGGGCCGATTTCGAAGCTTGCTTCCGTCGCCCTATGCATTGACCCGATATGGCAGTATCTTCGGGTACAGTGCACCACCCCCTTACAGGGTTAAAAAGAAAGATTCCTACTTTCATTGCTACCTGCTTGCTGGCTAGCCAGCTAGCCAGCCCTGTGGGCCTTGCTGCTGCTGCAGCCAATAAACAAAAGGTGGTGCTGCTGCTGCTTCTGCTGCTTCTGCTTCTGCTTGTGTCTGGCCCCTGTTGGAGCGTCCAGGCACAGGACTTCTGCTGCTGCTGACTAAATGGCCTCCTTAATTGGATCATTTGAGTAGCCAGCACACCTGTGCAGGTAGGGCATGACATGATAGGCAGCTGCCTTGATAGCGGGTGGGTGCTGAATGTTCCTAATTGACAAAATAAGATTAATGCTTATGAAGAAATATAAAATCTCATCCCTTCCCCAATATCGCGCCACACCCCTACCCCTTAATTCCCTGGTTGAACGTGATGGACATATGTCTTTTTTCGACCGTACTAACTATGTAACTATGTAACATAACATGGGGGGGGGGGGGGTCTCCTGGCTGTTCACACAGGTGTGTCATTGCTGTACATTGACCATGCATTGCTTCTGTGGTATTGCAAAGGCAAAGACAAATGCTTCCAGCCATCCATTGCACTAATGGATTGGTCATCAGCTGGCTGTCTATGTCCCGCATCAATATAGACCAAAGTACAGAGGGTTAGGCTATGCTATTGTGCACCTACCTGATGCATCAGAAGGTGCGAGGCCCTTGCTAAATTCTGTGCACAGACTTTGAGATCTATGCTTTAGACTGTATCTAAACCTGCTCCAACATGGACTGACATTCTGGCCTACTTTCAGCCGATGCGACTTGTCTGTCGCTGAACAGTCGCTTTTTATGTATTCAGCACCTATGTATAATGTTGTAAAAATGCTCTAGAAGCTAAAGTCGCAGAAATGTCACACATATTTGGCCTGCAACTTTCTGTGCGACAAATTCAGACAGGAAAAATCAGTATAAATCCTTAGAAAATTATCCCCCAGTGTCTCCATCTGCTGGCGGTATTGAATAAGCATTGCTGCACTGATGGGGTATGCATTAGACGAAAAAAAAGAAGAAAAAGAAGAATAATACGCCCAGAAAAGAGGCGAAAAGGAGAAAAACGTAAAAAAACGTGAAAAAAAAGTAAGAGGAAGAGAAGGGAAAAAAAGGTGGAAATGGGTTTAAAAGTGATTTCGGCGGAGAATATATATATATATATATATATATATATATATATATATATATATATATATGCGCACACACACACATAGATATAAACGTATTCTCCGTTGAGATATTGCAGCCGCTGCTGTGTCCAGGCCCAGGAGCCTTAGCACTGTGCTGTGATGTCACTCAATACCACTGACATCACTAGGTGTAAACAACATCTCTCCTTTGCTGTGTATGTGACTATGGAGCTGTTTGGTGATGTCGTCTATTACGGCCTTCATAGAAGCAACAGGAGATTGTTGCATCCATCTTGAACCCTCAGAACTACAGTGCTATGATGTCACTCACTTCCACAGGCCTTGCAGAGTGTAAACAACAACAACCCAGCTTTGTTGTGTATGTAACCAAAGGGATTTGTGATGTCACCTAGAACCTTCACAGCAGCGACAGCTTTATGAGGAGCATCAGCACTGCTCTGCCTGAGCAGAACCATCACCGCCATAGGTTGTCAAATAACCCGGATTTAACCCACACAGGTAAGTCCAATGGGGTGCAGGCATGTCCTCTATGCTTACAGCTTCCCGTGGGTGTTGGTTTGATACCGTTTGGGGACAGCCAAGGAGGCATCTGCAGGCAACAAAGGTAGGTGTGTGCTTGTGTGTGTGTTTCCTATGCAGATCCTAAGCCCAGTGTCACATGCAAGTAGGAGGAGTAAGAAGGGTTCCTGGCAAATCCGGGTTATGGATTGCATTTAAAAAGGCCCCGTGGGAGTGCAATGGGCCCCTGTCTTGCTGCTTAGCAATAATGGTATGGGTTTAGGTTCTGCTGTGTGTACTGGTGGTTGACTGCCCCCCAGCCCAGAGTGTGCATGGAAAATTGTCTGGCAGCCTCCCTGACAGCAAGCAGTGATAGTGCCCATGAAGGGGACCTTGTTGGGCCCGCCCCTTTCACGGTTATCGCTTCTCGGCCTTTTGGCTAAGATCAAGTGTAGTATCTGTTCTTATCAGTTTAATATCTGATACGTCCCCTATCTGGGGACCATATATTAAATGGATTTTTGAGAACGGGGGCCGATTTCGAAGCTTGCTTCCGTCGCCCTATGCATTGACCCGATATGGCAGTATCTTCGGGTACAGTGCACCACCCCCTTACAGGGTTAAAAAGAAAGATTCCTACTTTCATTGCTACCTGCTTGCTGGCTAGCCAGCTAGCCAGCCCTGTGGGCCTTGCTGCTGCTGCAGCCAATAAACAAAAGGTGGTGCTGCTGCTGCTTCTGCTGCTTCTGCTTCTGCTTGTGTCTGGCCCCTGTTGGAGCGTCCAGGCACAGGACTTCTGCTGCTGCTGACTAAATGGCCTCCTTAATTGGATCATTTGAGTAGCCAGCACACCTGTGCAGGTAGGGCATGACATGATAGGCAGCTGCCTTGATAGCGGGTGGGTGCTGAATGTTCCTAATTGACAAAATAAGATTAATGCTTATGAAGAAATATAAAATCTCATCCCTTCCCCAATATCGCGCCACACCCCTACCCCTTAATTCCCTGGTTGAACGTGATGGACATATGTCTTTTTTCGACCGTACTAACTATGTAACTATGTAACATAACATGGGGGGGGGGGGGGTCTCCTGGCTGTTCACACAGGTGTGTCATTGCTGTACATTGACCATGCATTGCTTCTGTGGTATTGCAAAGGCAAAGACAAATGCTTCCAGCCATCCATTGCACTAATGGATTGGTCATCAGCTGGCTGTCTATGTCCCGCATCAATATAGACCAAAGTACAGAGGGTTAGGCTATGCTATTGTGCACCTACCTGATGCATCAGAAGGTGCGAGGCCCTTGCTAAATTCTGTGCACAGACTTTGAGATCTATGCTTTAGACTGTATCTAAACCTGCTCCAACATGGACTGACATTCTGGCCTACTTTCAGCCGATGCGACTTGTCTGTCGCTGAACAGTCGCTTTTTATGTATTCAGCACCTATGTATAATGTTGTAAAAATGCTCTAGAAGCTAAAGTCGCAGAAATGTCACACATATTTGGCCTGCAACTTTCTGTGCGACAAATTCAGACAGGAAAAATCAGTATAAATCCTTAGAAAATTATCCCCCAGTGTCTCCATCTGCTGGCGGTATTGAATAAGCATTGCTGCACTGATGGGGTATGCATTAGACGAAAAAAAAGAAGAAAAAGAAGAATAATACGCCCAGAAAAGAGGCGAAAAGGAGAAAAACGTAAAAAAACGTGAAAAAAAAGTAAGAGGAAGAGAAGGGAAAAAAAGGTGGAAATGGGTTTAAAAGTGATTTCGGCGGAGAAATATATATATATATATATATATATATATATATATATATATATATATATGCGCACACACACACATAGATATAAACGTATTCTCCGTTGAGATATTGCAGCCGCTGCTGTGTCCAGGCCCAGGAGCCTTAGCACTGTGCTGTGATGTCACTCAATACCACTGACATCACTAGGTGTAAACAACATCTCTCCTTTGCTGTGTATGTGACTATGGAGCTGTTTGGTGATGTCGTCTATTACGGCCTTCATAGAAGCAACAGGAGATTGTTGCATCCATCTTGAACCCTCAGAACTACAGTGCTATGATGTCACTCACTTCCACAGGCCTTGCAGAGTGTAAACAACAACAACCCAGCTTTGTTGTGTATGTAACCAAAGGGATTTGTGATGTCACCTAGAACCTTCACAGCAGCGACAGCTTTATGAGGAGCATCAGCACTGCTCTGCCTGAGCAGAACCATCACCGCCATAGGTTGTCAAATAACCCGGATTTAACCCACACAGGTAAGTCCAATGGGGTGCAGGCATGTCCTCTATGCTTACAGCTTCCCGTGGGTGTTGGTTTGATACCGTTTGGGGACAGCCAAGGAGGCATCTGCAGGCAACAAAGGTAGGTGTGTGCTTGTGTGTGTGTTTCCTATGCAGATCCTAAGCCCAGTGTCACATGCAAGTAGGAGGAGTAAGAAGGGTTCCTGGCAAATCCGGGTTATGGATTGCATTTAAAAAGGCCCCGTGGGAGTGCAATGGGCCCCTGTCTTGCTGCTTAGCAATAATGGTATGGGTTTAGGTTCTGCTGTGTGTACTGGTGGTTGACTGCCCCCCAGCCCAGAGTGTGCATGGAAAATTGTCTGGCAGCCTCCCTGACAGCAAGCAGTGATAGTGCCCATGAAGGGGACCTTGTTGGGCCCGCCCCTTTCACGGTTATCGCTTCTCGGCCTTTTGGCTAAGATCAAGTGTAGTATCTGTTCTTATCAGTTTAATATCTGATACGTCCCCTATCTGGGGACCATATATTAAATGGATTTTTGAGAACGGGGGCCGATTTCGAAGCTTGCTTCCGTCGCCCTATGCATTGACCCGATATGGCAGTATCTTCGGGTACAGTGCACCACCCCCTTACAGGGTTAAAAAGAAAGATTCCTACTTTCATTGCTACCTGCTTGCTGGCTAGCCAGCTAGCCAGCCCTGTGGGCCTTGCTGCTGCTGCAGCCAATAAACAAAAGGTGGTGCTGCTGCTGCTTCTGCTGCTTCTGCTTCTGCTTGTGTCTGGCCCCTGTTGGAGCGTCCAGGCACAGGACTTCTGCTGCTGCTGACTAAATGGCCTCCTTAATTGGATCATTTGAGTAGCCAGCACACCTGTGCAGGTAGGGCATGACATGATAGGCAGCTGCCTTGATAGCGGGTGGGTGCTGAATGTTCCTAATTGACAAAATAAGATTAATGCTTATGAAGAAATATAAAATCTCATCCCTTCCCCAATATCGCGCCACACCCCTACCCCTTAATTCCCTGGTTGAACGTGATGGACATATGTCTTTTTTCGACCGTACTAACTATGTAACTATGTAACATAACATGGGGGGGGGGGGGGTCTCCTGGCTGTTCACACAGGTGTGTCATTGCTGTACATTGACCATGCATTGCTTCTGTGGTATTGCAAAGGCAAAGACAAATGCTTCCAGCCATCCATTGCACTAATGGATTGGTCATCAGCTGGCTGTCTATGTCCCGCATCAATATAGACCAAAGTACAGAGGGTTAGGCTATGCTATTGTGCACCTACCTGATGCATCAGAAGGTGCGAGGCCCTTGCTAAATTCTGTGCACAGACTTTGAGATCTATGCTTTAGACTGTATCTAAACCTGCTCCAACATGGACTGACATTCTGGCCTACTTTCAGCCGATGCGACTTGTCTGTCGCTGAACAGTCGCTTTTTATGTATTCAGCACCTATGTATAATGTTGTAAAAATGCTCTAGAAGCTAAAGTCGCAGAAATGTCACACATATTTGGCCTGCAACTTTCTGTGCGACAAATTCAGACAGGAAAAATCAGTATAAATCCTTAGAAAATTATCCCCCAGTGTCTCCATCTGCTGGCGGTATTGAATAAGCATTGCTGCACTGATGGGGTATGCATTAGACGAAAAAAAAGAAGAAAAAGAAGAATAATACGCCCAGAAAAGAGGCGAAAAGGAGAAAAACGTAAAAAAACGTGAAAAAAAAGTAAGAGGAAGAGAAGGGAAAAAAAGGTGGAAATGGGTTTAAAAGTGATTTCGGCGGAGAAATATATATATATATATATATATATATATATATATATATATATATATATGCGCACACACACACATAGATATAAACGTATTCTCCGTTGAGATATTGCAGCCGCTGCTGTGTCCAGGCCCAGGAGCCTTAGCACTGTGCTGTGATGTCACTCAATACCACTGACATCACTAGGTGTAAACAACATCTCTCCTTTGCTGTGTATGTGACTATGGAGCTGTTTGGTGATGTCGTCTATTACGGCCTTCATAGAAGCAACAGGAGATTGTTGCATCCATCTTGAACCCTCAGAACTACAGTGCTATGATGTCACTCACTTCCACAGGCCTTGCAGAGTGTAAACAACAACAACCCAGCTTTGTTGTGTATGTAACCAAAGGGATTTGTGATGTCACCTAGAACCTTCACAGCAGCGACAGCTTTATGAGGAGCATCAGCACTGCTCTGCCTGAGCAGAACCATCACCGCCATAGGTTGTCAAATAACCCGGATTTAACCCACACAGGTAAGTCCAATGGGGTGCAGGCATGTCCTCTATGCTTACAGCTTCCCGTGGGTGTTGGTTTGATACCGTTTGGGGACAGCCAAGGAGGCATCTGCAGGCAACAAAGGTAGGTGTGTGCTTGTGTGTGTGTTTCCTATGCAGATCCTAAGCCCAGTGTCACATGCAAGTAGGAGGAGTAAGAAGGGTTCCTGGCAAATCCGGGTTATGGATTGCATTTAAAAAGGCCCCGTGGGAGTGCAATGGGCCCCTGTCTTGCTGCTTAGCAATAATGGTATGGGTTTAGGTTCTGCTGTGTGTACTGGTGGTTGACTGCCCCCCAGCCCAGAGTGTGCATGGAAAATTGTCTGGCAGCCTCCCTGACAGCAAGCAGTGATAGTGCCCATGAAGGGGACCTTGTTGGGCCCGCCCCTTTCACGGTTATCGCTTCTCGGCCTTTTGGCTAAGATCAAGTGTAGTATCTGTTCTTATCAGTTTAATATCTGATACGTCCCCTATCTGGGGACCATATATTAAATGGATTTTTGAGAACGGGGGCCGATTTCGAAGCTTGCTTCCGTCGCCCTATGCATTGACCCGATATGGCAGTATCTTCGGGTACAGTGCACCACCCCCTTACAGGGTTAAAAAGAAAGATTCCTACTTTCATTGCTACCTGCTTGCTGGCTAGCCAGCTAGCCAGCCCTGTGGGCCTTGCTGCTGCTGCAGCCAATAAACAAAAGGTGGTGCTGCTGCTGCTTCTGCTGCTTCTGCTTCTGCTTGTGTCTGGCCCCTGTTGGAGCGTCCAGGCACAGGACTTCTGCTGCTGCTGACTAAATGGCCTCCTTAATTGGATCATTTGAGTAGCCAGCACACCTGTGCAGGTAGGGCATGACATGATAGGCAGCTGCCTTGATAGCGGGTGGGTGCTGAATGTTCCTAATTGACAAAATAAGATTAATGCTTATGAAGAAATATAAAATCTCATCCCTTCCCCAATATCGCGCCACACCCCTACCCCTTAATTCCCTGGTTGAACATGATGGACATATGTCTTTTTTCGACCGTACTAACTATGTAACTATGTAACATAACATGGGGGGGGGGGGGTCTCCTGGCTGTTCACACAGGTGTGTCATTGCTGTACATTGACCATGCATTGCTTCTGTGGTATTGCAAAGGCAAAGACAAATGCTTCCAGCCATCCATTGCACTAATGGATTGGTCATCAGCTGGCTGTCTATGTCCCGCATCAATATAGACCAAAGTACAGAGGGTTAGGCTATGCTATTGTGCACCTACCTGATGCATCAGAAGGTGCGAGGCCCTTGCTAAATTCTGTGCACAGACTTTGAGATCTATGCTTTAGACTGTATCTAAACCTGCTCCAACATGGACTGACATTCTGGCCTACTTTCAGCCGATGCGACTTGTCTGTCGCTGAACAGTCGCTTTTTATGTATTCAGCACCTATGTATAATGTTGTAAAAATGCTCTAGAAGCTAAAGTCGCAGAAATGTCACACATATTTGGCCTGCAACTTTCTGTGCGACAAATTCAGACAGGAAAAATCAGTATAAATCCTTAGAAAATTATCCCCCAGTGTCTCCATCTGCTGGCGGTATTGAATAAGCATTGCTGCACTGATGGGGTATGCATTAGACGAAAAAAAAGAAGAAAAAGAAGAATAATACGCCCAGTAAAGAGGCGAAAAGGAGAAAAACGTAAAAAAAGTGAAAAAAAAGTAAGAGGAAGAGAAGGGAAAAAAAGGTGGAAATGGGTTTAAAAGTGATTTCGGCGGAGAAATATATATATATATATATATATATATATATATATATATATATATATATGCGCACACACACACATAGATATAAACGTATTCTCTGTTGAGATATTGCAGCCGCTGCTGTGTCCAGGCCCAGGAGCCTTAGCACTGTGCTGTGATGTCACTCAATACCACTGACATCACTAGGTGTAAACAACATCTCTCCTTTGCTGTGTATGTGACTATGGAGCTGTTTGGTGATGTCGTCTATTACGGCCTTCATAGAAGCAACAGGAGATTGTTGCATCCATCTTGAACCCTCAGAACTACAGTGCTATGATGTCACTCACTTCCACAGGCCTTGCAGAGTGTAAACAACAACAACCCAGCTTTGTTGTGTATGTAACCAAAGGGATTTGTGATGTCACCTAGAACCTTCACAGCAGCGACAGCTTTATGAGGAGCATCAGCACTGCTCTGCCTGAGCAGAACCATCACCGCCATAGGTTGTCAAATAACCCGGATTTAACCCACACAGGTAAGTCCAATGGGGTGCAGGCATGTCCTCTATGCTTACAGCTTCCCGTGGGTGTTGGTTTGATACCGTTTGGGGACAGCCAAGGAGGCATCTGCAGGCAACAAAGGTAGGTGTGTGCTTGTGTGTGTGTTTCCTATGCAGATCCTAAGCCCAGTGTCACATGCAAGTAGGAGGAGTAAGAAGGGTTCCTGGCAAATCCGGGTTATGGATTGCATTTAAAAAGGCCCCGTGGGAGTGCAATGGGCCCCTGTCTTGCTGCTTAGCAATAATGGTATGGGTTTAGGTTCTGCTGTGTGTACTGGTGGTTGACTGCCCCCCAGCCCAGAGTGTGCATGGAAAATTGTCTGGCAGCCTCCCTGACAGCAAGCAGTGATAGTGCCCATGAAGGGGACCTTGTTGGGCCCGCCCCTTTCACGGTTATCGCTTCTCGGCCTTTTGGCTAAGATCAAGTGTAGTATCTGTTCTTATCAGTTTAATATCTGATACGTCCCCTATCTGGGGACCATATATTAAATGGATTTTTGAGAACGGAGGCCGATTTCGAAGCTTGCTTCCGTCGCCCTATGCATTGACCCGATATGGCAGTATCTTCGGGTACAGTGCACCACCCCCTTACAGGGTTAAAAAGAAAGATTCCTACTTTCATTGCTACCTGCTTGCTGGCTAGCCAGCTAGCCAGCCCTGTGGGCCTTGCTGCTGCTGCAGCCAATAAACAAAAGGTGGTGCTGCTGCTGCTTCTGCTGCTTCTGCTTCTGCTTGTGTCTGGCCCCTGTTGGAGCGTCCAGGCACAGGACTTCTGCTGCTGCTGACTAAATGGCCTCCTTAATTGGATCATTTGAGTAGCCAGCACACCTGTGCAGGTAGGGCATGACATGATAGGCAGCTGCCTTGATAGCGGGTGGGTGCTGAATGTTCCTAATTGACAAAATAAGATTAATGCTTATGAAGAAATATAAAATCTCATCCCTTCCCCAATATCGCGCCACACCCCTACCCCTTAATTCCCTGGTTGAACGTGATGGACATATGTCTTTTTTCGACCGTACTAACTATGTAACTATGTAACATAACATGGGGGGGGGGGGGGTCTCCTGGCTGTTCACACAGGTGTGTCATTGCTGTACATTGACCATGCATTGCTTCTGTGGTATTGCAAAGGCAAAGACAAATGCTTCCAGCCATCCATTGCACTAATGGATTGGTCATCAGCTGGCTGTCTATGTCCCGCATCAATATAGACCAAAGTACAGAGGGTTAGGCTATGCTATTGTGCACCTACCTGATGCATCAGAAGGTGCGAGGCCCTTGCTAAATTCTGTGCACAGACTTTGAGATCTATGCTTTAGACTGTATCTAAACCTGCTCCAACATGGACTGACATTCTGGCCTACTTTCAGCCGATGCGACTTGTCTGTCGCTGAACAGTCGCTTTTTATGTATTCAGCACCTATGTATAATGTTGTAAAAATGCTCTAGAAGCTAAAGTCGCAGAAATGTCACACATATTTGGCCTGCAACTTTCTGTGCGACAAATTCAGACAGGAAAAATCAGTATAAATCCTTAGAAAATTATCCCCCAGTGTCTCCATCTGCTGGCGGTATTGAATAAGCATTGCTGCACTGATGGGGTATGCATTAGACGAAAAAAAAGAAGAAAAAGAAGAATAATACGCCCAGAAAAGAGGCGAAAAGGAGAAAAACGTAAAAAAACGTGAAAAAAAAGTAAGAGGAAGAGAAGGGAAAAAAAGGTGGAAATGGGTTTAAAAGTGATTTCGGCGGAGAAATATATATATATATATATATATATATATATATATATATATATATATGCGCACACACACACATAGATATAAACGTATTCTCCGTTGAGATATTGCAGCCGCTGCTGTGTCCAGGCCCAGGAGCCTTAGCACTGTGCTGTGATGTCACTCAATACCACTGACATCACTAGGTGTAAACAACATCTCTCCTTTGCTGTGTATGTGACTATGGAGCTGTTTGGTGATGTCGTCTATTACGGCCTTCATAGAAGCAACAGGAGATTGTTGCATCCATCTTGAACCCTCAGAACTACAGTGCTATGATGTCACTCACTTCCACAGGCCTTGCAGAGTGTAAACAACAACAACCCAGCTTTGTTGTGTATGTAACCAAAGGGATTTGTGATGTCACCTAGAACCTTCACAGCAGCGACAGCTTTATGAGGAGCATCAGCACTGCTCTGCCTGAGCAGAACCATCACCGCCATAGGTTGTCAAATAACCCGGATTTAACCCACACAGGTAAGTCCAATGGGGTGCAGGCATGTCCTCTATGCTTACAGCTTCCCGTGGGTGTTGGTTTGATACCGTTTGGGGACAGCCAAGGAGGCATCTGCAGGCAACAAAGGTAGGTGTGTGCTTGTGTGTGTGTTTCCTATGCAGATCCTAAGCCCAGTGTCACATGCAAGTAGGAGGAGTAAGAAGGGTTCCTGGCAAATCCGGGTTATGGATTGCATTTAAAAAGGCCCCGTGGGAGTGCAATGGGCCCCTGTCTTGCTGCTTAGCAATAATGGTATGGGTTTAGGTTCTGCTGTGTGTACTGGTGGTTGACTGCCCCCCAGCCCAGAGTGTGCATGGAAAATTGTCTGGCAGCCTCCCTGACAGCAAGCAGTGATAGTGCCCATGAAGGGGACCTTGTTGGGCCCGCCCCTTTCACGGTTATCGCTTCTCGGCCTTTTGGCTAAGATCAAGTGTAGTATCTGTTCTTATCAGTTTAATATCTGATACGTCCCCTATCTGGGGACCATATATTAAATGGATTTTTGAGAACGGGGGCCGATTTCGAAGCTTGCTTCCGTCGCCCTATGCATTGACCCGATATGGCAGTATCTTCGGGTACAGTGCACCACCCCCTTACAGGGTTAAAAAGAAAGATTCCTACTTTCATTGCTACCTGCTTGCTGGCTAGCCAGCTAGCCAGCCCTGTGGGCCTTGCTGCTGCTGCAGCCAATAAACAAAAGGTGGTGCTGCTGCTGCTTCTGCTGCTTCTGCTTCTGCTTGTGTCTGGCCCCTGTTGGAGCGTCCAGGCACAGGACTTCTGCTGCTGCTGACTAAATGGCCTCCTTAATTGGATCATTTGAGTAGCCAGCACACCTGTGCAGGTAGGGCATGACATGATAGGCAGCTGCCTTGATAGCGGGTGGGTGCTGAATGTTCCTAATTGACAAAATAAGATTAATGCTTATGAAGAAATATAAAATCTCATCCCTTCCCCAATATCGCGCCACACCCCTACCCCTTAATTCCCTGGTTGAACGTGATGGACATATGTCTTTTTTCGACCGTACTAACTATGTAACTATGTAACATAACATGGGGGGGGGGGGGGTCTCCTGGCTGTTCACACAGGTGTGTCATTGCTGTACATTGACCATGCATTGCTTCTGTGGTATTGCAAAGGCAAAGACAAATGCTTCCAGCCATCCATTGCACTAATGGATTGGTCATCAGCTGGCTGTCTATGTCCCGCATCAATATAGACCAAAGTACAGAGGGTTAGGCTATGCTATTGTGCACCTACCTGATGCATCAGAAGGTGCAAGGCCCTTGCTAAATTCTGTGCACAGACTTTGAGATCTATGCTTTAGACTGTATCTAAACCTGCTCCAACATGGACTGACATTCTGGCCTACTTTCAGCCGATGCGACTTGTCTGTCGCTGAACAGTCGCTTTTTATGTATTCAGCACCTATGTATAATGTTGTAAAAATGCTCTAGAAGCTAAAGTCGCAGAAATGTCACACATATTTGGCCTGCAACTTTCTGTGCGACAAATTCAGACAGGAAAAATCAGTATAAATCCTTAGAAAATTATCCCCCAGTGTCTCCATCTGCTGGCGGTATTGAATAAGCATTGCTGCACTGATGGGGTATGCATTAGACGAAAAAAAAGAAGAAAAAGAAGAATAATACGCCCAGAAAAGAGGCGAAAAGGAGAAAAACGTAAAAAAACGTGAAAAAAAAGTAAGAGGAAGAGAAGGGAAAAAAAGGTGGAAATGGGTTTAAAAGTGATTTCGGCGGAGAAATATATATATATATATATATATATATATATATATATATATATATATATGCGCACACACACACATAGATATAAACGTATTCTCCGTTGAGATATTGCAGCCGCTGCTGTGTCCAGGCCCAGGAGCCTTAGCACTGTGCTGTGATGTCACTCAATACCACTGACATCACTAGGTGTAAACAACATCTCTCCTTTGCTGTGTATGTGACTATGGAGCTGTTTGGTGATGTCGTCTATTACGGCCTTCATAGAAGCAACAGGAGATTGTTGCATCCATCTTGAACCCTCAGAACTACAGTGCTATGATGTCACTCACTTCCACAGGCCTTGCAGAGTGTAAACAACAACAACCCAGCTTTGTTGTGTATGTAACCAAAGGGATTTGTGATGTCACCTAGAACCTTCACAGCAGCGACAGCTTTATGAGGAGCATCAGCACTGCTCTGCCTGAGCAGAACCATCACCGCCATAGGTTGTCAAATAACCCGGATTTAACCCACACAGGTAAGTCCAATGGGGTGCAGGCATGTCCTCTATGCTTACAGCTTCCCGTGGGTGTTGGTTTGATACCGTTTGGGGACAGCCAAGGAGGCATCTGCAGGCAACAAAGGTAGGTGTGTGCTTGTGTGTGTGTTTCCTATGCAGATCCTAAGCCCAGTGTCACATGCAAGTAGGAGGAGTAAGAAGGGTTCCTGGCAAATCCGGGTTATGGATTGCATTTAAAAAGGCCCCGTGGGAGTGCAATGGGCCCCTGTCTTGCTGCTTAGCAATAATGGTATGGGTTTAGGTTCTGCTGTGTGTACTGGTGGTTGACTGCCCCCCAGCCCAGAGTGTGCATGGAAAATTGTCTGGCAGCCTCCCTGACAGCAAGCAGTGATAGTGCCCATGAAGGGGACCTTGTTGGGCCCGCCCCTTTCACGGTTATCGCTTCTCGGCCTTTTGGCTAAGATCAAGTGTAGTATCTGTTCTTATCAGTTTAATATCTGATACGTCCCCTATCTGGGGACCATATATTAAATGGATTTTTGAGAACGGGGGCCGATTTCGAAGCTTGCTTCCGTCGCCCTATGCATTGACCCGATATGGCAGTATCTTCGGGTACAGTGCACCACCCCCTTACAGGGTTAAAAAGAAAGATTCCTACTTTCATTGCTACCTGCTTGCTGGCTAGCCAGCTAGCCAGCCCTGTGGGCCTTGCTGCTGCTGCAGCCAATAAACAAAAGGTGGTGCTGCTGCTGCTTCTGCTGCTTCTGCTTCTGCTTGTGTCTGGCCCCTGTTGGAGCGTCCAGGCACAGGACTTCTGCTGCTGCTGACTAAATGGCCTCCTTAATTGGATCATTTGAGTAGCCAGCACACCTGTGCAGGTAGGGCATGACATGATAGGCAGCTGCCTTGATAGCGGGTGGGTGCTGAATGTTCCTAATTGACAAAATAAGATTAATGCTTATGAAGAAATATAAAATCTCATCCCTTCCCCAATATCGCGCCACACCCCTACCCCTTAATTCCCTGGTTGAACGTGATGGACATATGTCTTTTTTCGACCGTACTAACTATGTAACTATGTAACATAACATGGGGGGGGGGGGGTCTCCTGGCTGTTCACACAGGTGTGTCATTGCTGTACATTGACCATGCATTGCTTCTGTGGTATTGCAAAGGCAAAGACAAATGCTTCCAGCCATCCATTGCACTAATGGATTGGTCATCAGCTGGCTGTCTATGTCCCGCATCAATATAGACCAAAGTACAGAGGGTTAGGCTATGCTATTGTGCACCTACCTGATGCATCAGAAGGTGCGAGGCCCTTGCTAAATTCTGTGCACAGACTTTGAGATCTATGCTTTAGACTGTATCTAAACCTGCTCCAACATGGACTGACATTCTGGCCTACTTTCAGCCGATGCGACTTGTCTGTCGCTGAACAGTCGCTTTTTATGTATTCAGCACCTATGTATAATGTTGTAAAAATGCTCTAGAAGCTAAAGTCGCAGAAATGTCACACATATTTGGCCTGCAACTTTCTGTGCGACAAATTCAGACAGGAAAAATCAGTATAAATCCTTAGAAAATTATCCCCCAGTGTCTCCATCTGCTGGCGGTATTGAATAAGCATTGCTGCACTGATGGGGTATGCATTAGACGAAAAAAAAGAAGAAAAAGAAGAATAATACGCCCAGAAAAGAGGCGAAAAGGAGAAAAACGTAAAAAAACGTGAAAAAAAAGTAAGAGGAAGAGAAGGGAAAAAAAGGTGGAAATGGGTTTAAAAGTGATTTCGGCGGAGAAATATATATATATATATATATATATATATATATATATATATATATGCGCACACACACACATAGATATAAACGTATTCTCCGTTGAGATATTGCAGCCGCTGCTGTGTCCAGGCCCAGGAGCCTTAGCACTGTGCTGTGATGTCACTCAATACCACTGACATCACTAGGTGTAAACAACATCTCTCCTTTGCTGTGTATGTGACTATGGAGCTGTTTGGTGATGTCGTCTATTACGGCCTTCATAGAAGCAACAGGAGATTGTTGCATCCATCTTGAACCCTCAGAACTACAGTGCTATGATGTCACTCACTTCCACAGGCCTTGCAGAGTGTAAACAACAACAACCCAGCTTTGTTGTGTATGTAACCAAAGGGATTTGTGATGTCACCTAGAACCTTCACAGCAGCGACAGCTTTATGAGGAGCATCAGCACTGCTCTGCCTGAGCAGAACCATCACCGCCATAGGTTGTCAAATAACCCGGATTTAACCCACACAGGTAAGTCCAATGGGGTGCAGGCATGTCCTCTATGCTTACAGCTTCCCGTGGGTGTTGGTTTGATACCGTTTGGGGACAGCCAAGGAGGCATCTGCAGGCAACAAAGGTAGGTGTGTGCTTGTGTGTGTGTTTCCTATGCAGATCCTAAGCCCAGTGTCACATGCAAGTAGGAGGAGTAAGAAGGGTTCCTGGCAAATCTGGGTTATGGATTGCATTTAAAAAGGCCCCGTGGGAGTGCAATGGGCCCCTGTCTTGCTGCTTAGCAATAATGGTATGGGTTTAGGTTCTGCTGTGTGTACTGGTGGTTGACTGCCCCCCAGCCCAGAGTGTGCATGGAAAATTGTCTGGCAGCCTCCCTGACAGCAAGCAGTGATAGTGCCCATGAAGGGGACCTTGTTGGGCCCGCCCCTTTCACGGTTATCGCTTCTCGGCCTTTTGGCTAAGATCAAGTGTAGTATCTGTTCTTATCAGTTTAATATCTGATACGTCCCCTATCTGGGGACCATATATTAAATGGATTTTTGAGAACGGGGGCCGATTTCGAAGCTTGCTTCCGTCGCCCTATGCATTGACCCGATATGGCAGTATCTTCGGGTACAGTGCACCACCCCCTTACAGGGTTAAAAAGAAAGATTCCTACTTTCATTGCTACCTGCTTGCTGGCTAGCCAGCTAGCCAGCCCTGTGGGCCTTGCTGCTGCTGCAGCCAATAAACAAAAGGTGGTGCTGCTGCTGCTTCTGCTGCTTCTGCTTCTGCTTGTGTCTGGCCCCTGTTGGAGCGTCCAGGCACAGGACTTCTGCTGCTGCTGACTAAATGGCCTCCTTAATTGGATCATTTGAGTAGCCAGCACACCTGTGCAGGTAGGGCATGACATGATAGGCAGCTGCCTTGATAGCGGGTGGGTGCTGAATGTTCCTAATTGACAAAATAAGATTAATGCTTATGAAGAAATATAAAATCTCATCCCTTCCCCAATATCGCGCCACACCCCTACCCCTTAATTCCCTGGTTGAACGTGATGGACATATGTCTTTTTTCGACCGTACTAACTATGTAACTATGTAACATAACATGGGGGGGGGGGGGTCTCCTGGCTGTTCACACAGGTGTGTCATTGCTGTACATTGACCATGCATTGCTTCTGTGGTATTGCAAAGGCAAAGACAAATGCTTCCAGCCATCCATTGCACTAATGGATTGGTCATCAGCTGGCTGTCTATGTCCCGCATCAATATAGACCAAAGTACAGAGGGTTAGGCTATGCTATTGTGCACCTACCTGATGCATCAGAAGGTGCGAGGCCCTTGCTAAATTCTGTGCACAGACTTTGAGATCTATGCTTTAGACTGTATCTAAACCTGCTCCAACATGGACTGACATTCTGGCCTACTTTCAGCCGATGCGACTTGTCTGTCGCTGAACAGTCGCTTTTTATGTATTCAGCACCTATGTATAATGTTGTAAAAATGCTCTAGAAGCTAAAGTCGCAGAAATGTCACACATATTTGGCCTGCAACTTTCTGTGCGACAAATTCAGACAGGAAAAATCAGTATAAATCCTTAGAAAATTATCCCCCAGTGTCTCCATCTGCTGGCGGTATTGAATAAGCATTGCTGCACTGATGGGGTATGCATTAGACGAAAAAAAAGAAGAAAAAGAAGAATAATACGCCCAGAAAAGAGGCGAAAAGGAGAAAAACGTAAAAAAACGTGAAAAAAAAGTAAGAGGAAGAGAAGGGAAAAAAAGGTGGAAATGGGTTTAAAAGTGATTTCGGCGGAGAAATATATATATATATATATATATATATATATATATATATATATGCGCACACACACACATAGATATAAACGTATTCTCCGTTGAGATATTGCAGCCGCTGCTGTGTCCAGGCCCAGGAGCCTTAGCACTGTGCTGTGATGTCACTCAATACCACTGACATCACTAGGTGTAAACAACATCTCTCCTTTGCTGTGTATGTGACTATGGAGCTGTTTGGTGATGTCGTCTATTACGGCCTTCATAGAAGCAACAGGAGATTGTTGCATCCATCTTGAACCCTCAGAACTACAGTGCTATGATGTCACTCACTTCCACAGGCCTTGCAGAGTGTAAACAACAACAACCCAGCTTTGTTGTGTATGTAACCAAAGGGATTTGTGATGTCACCTAGAACCTTCACAGCAGCGACAGCTTTATGAGGAGCATCAGCACTGCTCTGCCTGAGCAGAACCATCACCGCCATAGGTTGTCAAATAACCCGGATTTAACCCACACAGGTAAGTCCAATGGGGTGCAGGCATGTCCTCTATGCTTACAGCTTCCCGTGGGTGTTGGTTTGATACCGTTTGGGGACAGCCAAGGAGGCATCTGCAGGCAACAAAGGTAGGTGTGTGCTTGTGTGTGTGTTTCCTATGCAGATCCTAAGCCCAGTGTCACATGCAAGTAGGAGGAGTAAGAAGGGTTCCTGGCAAATCCGGGTTATGGATTGCATTTAAAAAGGCCCCGTGGGAGTGCAATGGGCCCCTGTCTTGCTGCTTAGCAATAATGGTATGGGTTTAGGTTCTGCTGTGTGTACTGGTGGTTGACTGCCCCCCAGCCCAGAGTGTGCATGGAAAATTGTCTGGCAGCCTCCCTGACAGCAAGCAGTGATAGTGCCCATGAAGGGGACCTTGTTGGGCCCGCCCCTTTCACGGTTATCGCTTCTCGGCCTTTTGGCTAAGATCAAGTGTAGTATCTGTTCTTATCAGTTTAATATCTGATACGTCCCCTATCTGGGGACCATATATTAAATGGATTTTTGAGAACGGGGGCCGATTTCGAAGCTTGCTTCCGTCGCCCTATGCATTGACCCGATATGGCAGTATCTTCGGGTACAGTGCACCACCCCCTTACAGGGTTAAAAAGAAAGATTCCTACTTTCATTGCTACCTGCTTGCTGGCTAGCCAGCTAGCCAGCCCTGTGGGCCTTGCTGCTGCTGCAGCCAATAAACAAAAGGTGGTGCTGCTGCTGCTTCTGCTGCTTCTGCTTCTGCTTGTGTCTGGCCCCTGTTGGAGCGTCCAGGCACAGGACTTCTGCTGCTGCTGACTAAATGGCCTCCTTAATTGGATCATTTGAGTAGCCAGCACACCTGTGCAGGTAGGGCATGACATGATAGGCAGCTGCCTTGATAGCGGGTGGGTGCTGAATGTTCCTAATTGACAAAATAAGATTAATGCTTATGAAGAAATATAAAATCTCATCCCTTCCCCAATATCGCGCCACACCCCTACCCCTTAATTCCCTGGTTGAACGTGATGGACATATGTCTTTTTTCGACCGTACTAACTATGTAACTATGTAACATAACATGGGGGGGGGGGGGGTCTCCTGGCTGTTCACACAGGTGTGTCATTGCTGTACATTGACCATGCATTGCTTCTGTGGTATTGCAAAGGCAAAGACAAATGCTTCCAGCCATCCATTGCACTAATGGATTGGTCATCAGCTGGCTGTCTATGTCCCGCATCAATATAGACCAAAGTACAGAGGGTTAGGCTATGCTATTGTGCACCTACCTGATGCATCAGAAGGTGCGAGGCCCTTGCTAAATTCTGTGCACAGACTTTGAGATCTATGCTTTAGACTGTATCTAAACCTGCTCCAACATGGACTGACATTCTGGCCTACTTTCAGCCGATGCGACTTGTCTGTCGCTGAACAGTCGCTTTTTATGTATTCAGCACCTATGTATAATGTTGTAAAAATGCTCTAGAAGCTAAAGTCGCAGAAATGTCACACATATTTGGCCTGCAACTTTCTGTGCGACAAATTCAGACAGGAAAAATCAGTATAAATCCTTAGAAAATTATCCCCCAGTGTCTCCATCTGCTGGCGGTATTGAATAAGCATTGCTGCACTGATGGGGTATGCATTAGACGAAAAAAAAGAAGAAAAAGAAGAATAATACGCCCAGAAAAGAGGCGAAAAGGAGAAAAACGTAAAAAAACGTGAAAAAAAAGTAAGAGGAAGAGAAGGGAAAAAAAGGTGGAAATGGGTTTAAAAGTGATTTCGGCGGAGAAATATATATATATATATATATATATATATATATATATATATATATATATGCGCACACACACACATAGATATAAACGTATTCTCCGTTGAGATATTGCAGCCGCTGCTGTGTCCAGGCCCAGGAGCCTTAGCACTGTGCTGTGATGTCACTCAATACCACTGACATCACTAGGTGTAAACAACATCTCTCCTTTGCTGTGTATGTGACTATGGAGCTGTTTGGTGATGTCGTCTATTACGGCCTTCATAGAAGCAACAGGAGATTGTTGCATCCATCTTGAACCCTCAGAACTACAGTGCTATGATGTCACTCACTTCCACAGGCCTTGCAGAGTGTAAACAACAACAACCCAGCTTTGTTGTGTATGTAACCAAAGGGATTTGTGATGTCACCTAGAACCTTCACAGCAGCGACAGCTTTATGAGGAGCATCAGCACTGCTCTGCCTGAGCAGAACCATCACCGCCATAGGTTGTCAAATAACCCGGATTTAACCCACACAGGTAAGTCCAATGGGGTGCAGGCATGTCCTCTATGCTTACAGCTTCCCGTGGGTGTTGGTTTGATACCGTTTGGGGACAGCCAAGGAGGCATCTGCAGGCAACAAAGGTAGGTGTGTGCTTGTGTGTGTGTTTCCTATGCAGATCCTAAGCCCAGTGTCACATGCAAGTAGGAGGAGTAAGAAGGGTTCCTGGCAAATCCGGGTTATGGATTGCATTTAAAAAGGCCCCGTGGGAGTGCAATGGGCCCCTGTCTTGCTGCTTAGCAATAATGGTATGGGTTTAGGTTCTGCTGTGTGTACTGGTGGTTGACTGCCCCCCAGCCCAGAGTGTGCATGGAAAATTGTCTGGCAGCCTCCCTGACAGCAAGCAGTGATAGTGCCCATGAAGGGGACCTTGTTGGGCCCGCCCCTTTCACGGTTATCGCTTCTCGGCCTTTTGGCTAAGATCAAGTGTAGTATCTGTTCTTATCAGTTTAATATCTGATACGTCCCCTATCTGGGGACCATATATTAAATGGATTTTTGAGAACGGGGGCCGATTTCGAAGCTTGCTTCCGTCGCCCTATGCATTGACCCGATATGGCAGTATCTTCGGGTACAGTGCACCACCCCCTTACAGGGTTAAAAAGAAAGATTCCTACTTTCATTGCTACCTGCTTGCTGGCTAGCCAGCTAGCCAGCCCTGTGGGCCTTGCTGCTGCTGCAGCCAATAAACAAAAGGTGGTGCTGCTGCTGCTTCTGCTGCTTCTGCTTCTGCTTGTGTCTGGCCCCTGTTGGAGCGTCCAGGCACAGGACTTCTGCTGCTGCTGACTAAATGGCCTCCTTAATTGGATCATTTGAGTAGCCAGCACACCTGTGCAGGTAGGGCATGACATGATAGGCAGCTGCCTTGATAGCGGGTGGGTGCTGAATGTTCCTAATTGACAAAATAAGATTAATGCTTATGAAGAAATATAAAATCTCATCCCTTCCCCAATATCGCGCCACACCCCTACCCCTTAATTCCCTGGTTGAACGTGATGGACATATGTCTTTTTTCGACCGTACTAACTATGTAACTATGTAACATAACATGGGGGGGGGGGGGTCTCCTGGCTGTTCACACAGGTGTGTCATTGCTGTACATTGACCATGCATTGCTTCTGTGGTATTGCAAAGGCAAAGACAAATGCTTCCAGCCATCCATTGCACTAATGGATTGGTCATCAGCTGGCTGTCTATGTCCCGCATCAATATAGACCAAAGTACAGAGGGTTAGGCTATGCTATTGTGCACCTACCTGATGCATCAGAAGGTGCGAGGCCCTTGCTAAATTCTGTGCACAGACTTTGAGATCTATGCTTTAGACTGTATCTAAACCTGCTCCAACATGGACTGACATTCTGGCCTACTTTCAGCCGATGCGACTTGTCTGTCGCTGAACAGTCGCTTTTTATGTATTCAGCACCTATGTATAATGTTGTAAAAATGCTCTAGAAGCTAAAGTCGCAGAAATGTCACACATATTTGGCCTGCAACTTTCTGTGCGACAAATTCAGACAGGAAAAATCAGTATAAATCCTTAGAAAATTATCCCCCAGTGTCTCCATCTGCTGGCGGTATTGAATAAGCATTGCTGCACTGATGGGGTATGCATTAGACGAAAAAAAAGAAGAAAAAGAAGAATAATACGCCCAGAAAAGAGGCGAAAAGGAGAAAAACGTAAAAAAACGTGAAAAAAAAGTAAGAGGAAGAGAAGGGAAAAAAAGGTGGAAATGGGTTTAAAAGTGATTTCGGCGGAGAATATATATATATATATATATATATATATATATATATATATATATATGCGCACACACACACATAGATATAAACGTATTCTCCGTTGAGATATTGCAGCCGCTGCTGTGTCCAGGCCCAGGAGCCTTAGCACTGTGCTGTGATGTCACTCAATACCACTGACATCACTAGGTGTAAACAACATCTCTCCTTTGCTGTGTATGTGACTATGGAGCTGTTTGGTGATGTCGTCTATTACGGCCTTCATAGAAGCAACAGGAGATTGTTGCATCCATCTTGAACCCTCAGAACTACAGTGCTATGATGTCACTCACTTCCACAGGCCTTGCAGAGTGTAAACAACAACAACCCAGCTTTGTTGTGTATGTAACCAAAGGGATTTGTGATGTCACCTAGAACCTTCACAGCAGCGACAGCTTTATGAGGAGCATCAGCACTGCTCTGCCTGAGCAGAACCATCACCGCCATAGGTTGTCAAATAACCCGGATTTAACCCACACAGGTAAGTCCAATGGGGTGCAGGCATGTCCTCTATGCTTACAGCTTCCCGTGGGTGTTGGTTTGATACCGTTTGGGGACAGCCAAGGAGGCATCTGCAGGCAACAAAGGTAGGTGTGTGCTTGTGTGTGTGTTTCCTATGCAGATCCTAAGCCCAGTGTCACATGCAAGTAGGAGGAGTAAGAAGGGTTCCTGGCAAATCCGGGTTATGGATTGCATTTAAAAAGGCCCCGTGGGAGTGCAATGGGCCCCTGTCTTGCTGCTTAGCAATAATGGTATGGGTTTAGGTTCTGCTGTGTGTACTGGTGGTTGACTGCCCCCCAGCCCAGAGTGTGCATGGAAAATTGTCTGGCAGCCTCCCTGACAGCAAGCAGTGATAGTGCCCATGAAGGGGACCTTGTTGGGCCCGCCCCTTTCACGGTTATCGCTTCTCGGCCTTTTGGCTAAGATCAAGTGTAGTATCTGTTCTTATCAGTTTAATATCTGATACGTCCCCTATCTGGGGACCATATATTAAATGGATTTTTGAGAACGGGGGCCGATTTCGAAGCTTGCTTCCGTCGCCCTATGCATTGACCCGATATGGCAGTATCTTCGGGTACAGTGCACCACCCCCTTACAGGGTTAAAAAGAAAGATTCCTACTTTCATTGCTACCTGCTTGCTGGCTAGCCAGCTAGCCAGCCCTGTGGGCCTTGCTGCTGCTGCAGCCAATAAACAAAAGGTGGTGCTGCTGCTGCTTCTGCTGCTTCTGCTTCTGCTTGTGTCTGGCCCCTGTTGGAGCGTCCAGGCACAGGACTTCTGCTGCTGCTGACTAAATGGCCTCCTTAATTGGATCATTTGAGTAGCCAGCACACCTGTGCAGGTAGGGCATGACATGATAGGCAGCTGCCTTGATAGCGGGTGGGTGCTGAATGTTCCTAATTGACAAAATAAGATTAATGCTTATGAAGAAATATAAAATCTCATCCCTTCCCCAATATCGCGCCACACCCCTACCCCTTAATTCCCTGGTTGAACGTGATGGACATATGTCTTTTTTCGACCGTACTAACTATGTAACTATGTAACATAACATGGGGGGGGGGGGGTCTCCTGGCTGTTCACACAGGTGTGTCATTGCTGTACATTGACCATGCATTGCTTCTGTGGTATTGCAAAGGCAAAGACAAATGCTTCCAGCCATCCATTGCACTAATGGATTGGTCATCAGCTGGCTGTCTATGTCCCGCATCAATATAGACCAAAGTACAGAGGGTTAGGCTATGCTATTGTGCACCTACCTGATGCATCAGAAGGTGCGAGGCCCTTGCTAAATTCTGTGCACAGACTTTGAGATCTATGCTTTAGACTGTATCTAAACCTGCTCCAACATGGACTGACATTCTGGCCTACTTTCAGCCGATGCGACTTGTCTGTCGCTGAACAGTCGCTTTTTATGTATTCAGCACCTATGTATAATGTTGTAAAAATGCTCTAGAAGCTAAAGTCGCAGAAATGTCACACATATTTGGCCTGCAACTTTCTGTGCGACAAATTCAGACAGGAAAAATCAGTATAAATCCTTAGAAAATTATCCCCCAGTGTCTCCATCTGCTGGCGGTATTGAATAAGCATTGCTGCACTGATGGGGTATGCATTAGACGAAAAAAAAGAAGAAAAAGAAGAATAATACGCCCAGAAAAGAGGCGAAAAGGAGAAAAACGTAAAAAAACGTGAAAAAAAAGTAAGAGGAAGAGAAGGGAAAAAAAGGTGGAAATGGGTTTAAAAGTGATTTCGGCGGAGAAATATATATATATATATATATATATATATATATATATATATATATATGCGCACACACACACATAGATATAAACGTATTCTCCGTTGAGATATTGCAGCCGCTGCTGTGTCCAGGCCCAGGAGCCTTAGCACTGTGCTGTGATGTCACTCAATACCACTGACATCACTAGGTGTAAACAACATCTCTCCTTTGCTGTGTATGTGACTATGGAGCTGTTTGGTGATGTCGTCTATTACGGCCTTCATAGAAGCAACAGGAGATTGTTGCATCCATCTTGAACCCTCAGAACTACAGTGCTATGATGTCACTCACTTCCACAGGCCTTGCAGAGTGTAAACAACAACAACCCAGCTTTGTTGTGTATGTAACCAAAGGGATTTGTGATGTCACCTAGAACCTTCACAGCAGCGACAGCTTTATGAGGAGCATCAGCACTGCTCTGCCTGAGCAGAACCATCACCGCCATAGGTTGTCAAATAACCCGGATTTAACCCACACAGGTAAGTCCAATGGGGTGCAGGCATGTCCTCTATGCTTACAGCTTCCCGTGGGTGTTGGTTTGATACCGTTTGGGGACAGCCAAGGAGGCATCTGCAGGCAACAAAGGTAGGTGTGTGCTTGTGTGTGTGTTTCCTATGCAGATCCTAAGCCCAGTGTCACATGCAAGTAGGAGGAGTAAGAAGGGTTCCTGGCAAATCCGGGTTATGGATTGCATTTAAAAAGGCCCCGTGGGAGTGCAATGGGCCCCTGTCTTGCTGCTTAGCAATAATGGTATGGGTTTAGGTTCTGCTGTGTGTACTGGTGGTTGACTGCCCCCCAGCCCAGAGTGTGCATGGAAAATTGTCTGGCAGCCTCCCTGACAGCAAGCAGTGATAGTGCCCATGAAGGGGACCTTGTTGGGCCCGCCCCTTTCACGGTTATCGCTTCTCGGCCTTTTGGCTAAGATCAAGTGTAGTATCTGTTCTTATCAGTTTAATATCTGATACGTCCCCTATCTGGGGACCATATATTAAATGGATTTTTGAGAACGGGGGCCGATTTCGAAGCTTGCTTCCGTCGCCCTATGCATTGACCCGATATGGCAGTATCTTCGGGTACAGTGCACCACCCCCTTACAGGGTTAAAAAGAAAGATTCCTACTTTCATTGCTACCTGCTTGCTGGCTAGCCAGCTAGCCAGCCCTGTGGGCCTTGCTGCTGCTGCAGCCAATAAACAAAAGGTGGTGCTGCTGCTGCTTCTGCTGCTTCTGCTTCTGCTTGTGTCTGGCCCCTGTTGGAGCGTCCAGGCACAGGACTTCTGCTGCTGCTGACTAAATGGCCTCCTTAATTGGATCATTTGAGTAGCCAGCACACCTGTGCAGGTAGGGCATGACATGATAGGCAGCTGCCTTGATAGCGGGTGGGTGCTGAATGTTCCTAATTGACAAAATAAGATTAATGCTTATGAAGAAATATAAAATCTCATCCCTTCCCCAATATCGCGCCACACCCCTACCCCTTAATTCCCTGGTTGAACGTGATGGACATATGTCTTTTTTCGACCGTACTAACTATGTAACTATGTAACATAACATGGGGGGGGGGGGGGTCTCCTGGCTGTTCACACAGGTGTGTCATTGCTGTACATTGACCATGCATTGCTTCTGTGGTATTGCAAAGGCAAAGACAAATGCTTCCAGCCATCCATTGCACTAATGGATTGGTCATCAGCTGGCTGTCTATGTCCCGCATCAATATAGACCAAAGTACAGAGGGTTAGGCTATGCTATTGTGCACCTACCTGATGCATCAGAAGGTGCGAGGCCCTTGCTAAATTCTGTGCACAGACTTTGAGATCTATGCTTTAGACTGTATCTAAACCTGCTCCAACATGGACTGACATTCTGGCCTACTTTCAGCCGATGCGACTTGTCTGTCGCTGAACAGTCGCTTTTTATGTATTCAGCACCTATGTATAATGTTGTAAAAATGCTCTAGAAGCTAAAGTCGCAGAAATGTCACACATATTTGGCCTGCAACTTTCTGTGCGACAAATTCAGACAGGAAAAATCAGTATAAATCCTTAGAAAATTATCCCCCAGTGTCTCCATCTGCTGGCGGTATTGAATAAGCATTGCTGCACTGATGGGGTATGCATTAGACGAAAAAAAAGAAGAAAAAGAAGAATAATACGCCCAGAAAAGAGGCGAAAAGGAGAAAAACGTAAAAAAACGTGAAAAAAAAGTAAGAGGAAGAGAAGGGAAAAAAAGGTGGAAATGGGTTTAAAAGTGATTTCGGCGGAGAATATATATATATATATATATATATATATATATATATATATATATATGCGCACACACACACATAGATATAAACGTATTCTCCGTTGAGATATTGCAGCCGCTGCTGTGTCCAGGCCCAGGAGCCTTAGCACTGTGCTGTGATGTCACTCAATACCACTGACATCACTAGGTGTAAACAACATCTCTCCTTTGCTGTGTATGTGACTATGGAGCTGTTTGGTGATGTCGTCTATTACGGCCTTCATAGAAGCAACAGGAGATTGTTGCATCCATCTTGAACCCTCAGAACTACAGTGCTATGATGTCACTCACTTCCACAGGCCTTGCAGAGTGTAAACAACAACAACCCAGCTTTGTTGTGTATGTAACCAAAGGGATTTGTGATGTCACCTAGAACCTTCACAGCAGCGACAGCTTTATGAGGAGCATCAGCACTGCTCTGCCTGAGCAGAACCATCACCGCCATAGGTTGTCAAATAACCCGGATTTAACCCACACAGGTAAGTCCAATGGGGTGCAGGCATGTCCTCTATGCTTACAGCTTCCCGTGGGTGTTGGTTTGATACCGTTTGGGGACAGCCAAGGAGGCATCTGCAGGCAACAAAGGTAGGTGTGTGCTTGTGTGTGTGTTTCCTATGCAGATCCTAAGCCCAGTGTCACATGCAAGTAGGAGGAGTAAGAAGGGTTCCTGGCAAATCCGGGTTATGGATTGCATTTAAAAAGGCCCCGTGGGAGTGCAATGGGCCCCTGTCTTGCTGCTTAGCAATAATGGTATGGGTTTAGGTTCTGCTGTGTGTACTGGTGGTTGACTGCCCCCCAGCCCAGAGTGTGCATGGAAAATTGTCTGGCAGCCTCCCTGACAGCAAGCAGTGATAGTGCCCATGAAGGGGACCTTGTTGGGCCCGCCCCTTTCACGGTTATCGCTTCTCGGCCTTTTGGCTAAGATCAAGTGTAGTATCTGTTCTTATCAGTTTAATATCTGATACGTCCCCTATCTGGGGACCATATATTAAATGGATTTTTGAGAACGGGGGCCGATTTCGAAGCTTGCTTCCGTCGCCCTATGCATTGACCCGATATGGCAGTATCTTCGGGTACAGTGCACCACCCCCTTACAGGGTTAAAAAGAAAGATTCCTACTTTCATTGCTACCTGCTTGCTGGCTAGCCAGCTAGCCAGCCCTGTGGGCCTTGCTGCTGCTGCAGCCAATAAACAAAAGGTGGTGCTGCTGCTGCTTCTGCTGCTTCTGCTTCTGCTTGTGTCTGGCCCCTGTTGGAGCGTCCAGGCACAGGACTTCTGCTGCTGCTGACTAAATGGCCTCCTTAATTGGATCATTTGAGTAGCCAGCACACCTGTGCAGGTAGGGCATGACATGATAGGCAGCTGCCTTGATAGCGGGTGGGTGCTGAATGTTCCTAATTGACAAAATAAGATTAATGCTTATGAAGAAATATAAAATCTCATCCCTTCCCCAATATCGCGCCACACCCCTACCCCTTAATTCCCTGGTTGAACGTGATGGACATATGTCTTTTTTCGACCGTACTAACTATGTAACTATGTAACATAACATGGGGGGGGGGGGGTCTCCTGGCTGTTCACACAGGTGTGTCATTGCTGTACATTGACCATGCATTGCTTCTGTGGTATTGCAAAGGCAAAGACAAATGCTTCCAGCCATCCATTGCACTAATGGATTGGTCATCAGCTGGCTGTCTATGTCCCGCATCAATATAGACCAAAGTACAGAGGGTTAGGCTATGCTATTGTGCACCTACCTGATGCATCAGAAGGTGCGAGGCCCTTGCTAAATTCTGTGCACAGACTTTGAGATCTATGCTTTAGACTGTATCTAAACCTGCTCCAACATGGACTGACATTCTGGCCTACTTTCAGCCGATGCGACTTGTCTGTCGCTGAACAGTCGCTTTTTATGTATTCAGCACCTATGTATAATGTTGTAAAAATGCTCTAGAAGCTAAAGTCGCAGAAATGTCACACATATTTGGCCTGCAACTTTCTGTGCGACAAATTCAGACAGGAAAAATCAGTATAAATCCTTAGAAAATTATCCCCCAGTGTCTCCATCTGCTGGCGGTATTGAATAAGCATTGCTGCACTGATGGGGTATGCATTAGACGAAAAAAAAGAAGAAAAAGAAGAATAATACGCCCAGAAAAGAGGCGAAAAGGAGAAAAACGTAAAAAAACGTGAAAAAAAAGTAAGAGGAAGAGAAGGGAAAAAAAGGTGGAAATGGGTTTAAAAGTGATTTCGGCGGAGAATATATATATATATATATATATATATATATATATATATATATATGCGCACACACACACATAGATATAAACGTATTCTCCGTTGAGATATTGCAGCCGCTGCTGTGTCCAGGCCCAGGAGCCTTAGCACTGTGCTGTGATGTCACTCAATACCACTGACATCACTAGGTGTAAACAACATCTCTCCTTTGCTGTGTATGTGACTATGGAGCTGTTTGGTGATGTCGTCTATTACGGCCTTCATAGAAGCAACAGGAGATTGTTGCATCCATCTTGAACCCTCAGAACTACAGTGCTATGATGTCACTCACTTCCACAGGCCTTGCAGAGTGTAAACAACAACAACCCAGCTTTGTTGTGTATGTAACCAAAGGGATTTGTGATGTCACCTAGAACCTTCACAGCAGCGACAGCTTTATGAGGAGCATCAGCACTGCTCTGCCTGAGCAGAACCATCACCGCCATAGGTTGTCAAATAACCCGGATTTAACCCACACAGGTAAGTCCAATGGGGTGCAGGCATGTCCTCTATGCTTACAGCTTCCCGTGGGTGTTGGTTTGATACCGTTTGGGGACAGCCAAGGAGGCATCTGCAGGCAACAAAGGTAGGTGTGTGCTTGTGTGTGTGTTTCCTATGCAGATCCTAAGCCCAGTGTCACATGCAAGTAGGAGGAGTAAGAAGGGTTCCTGGCAAATCCGGGTTATGGATTGCATTTAAAAAGGCCCCGTGGGAGTGCAATGGGCCCCTGTCTTGCTGCTTAGCAATAATGGTATGGGTTTAGGTTCTGCTGTGTGTACTGGTGGTTGACTGCCCCCCAGCCCAGAGTGTGCATGGAAAATTGTCTGGCAGCCTCCCTGACAGCAAGCAGTGATAGTGCCCATGAAGGGGACCTTGTTGGGCCCGCCCCTTTCACGGTTATCGCTTCTCGGCCTTTTGGCTAAGATCAAGTGTAGTATCTGTTCTTATCAGTTTAATATCTGATACGTCCCCTATCTGGGGACCATATATTAAATGGATTTTTGAGAACGGGGGCCGATTTCGAAGCTTGCTTCCGTCGCCCTATGCATTGACCCGATATGGCAGTATCTTCGGGTACAGTGCACCACCCCCTTACAGGGTTAAAAAGAAAGATTCCTACTTTCATTGCTACCTGCTTGCTGGCTAGCCAGCTAGCCAGCCCTGTGGGCCTTGCTGCTGCTGCAGCCAATAAACAAAAGGTGGTGCTGCTGCTGCTTCTGCTGCTTCTGCTTCTGCTTGTGTCTGGCCCCTGTTGGAGCGTCCAGGCACAGGACTTCTGCTGCTGCTGACTAAATGGCCTCCTTAATTGGATCATTTGAGTAGCCAGCACACCTGTGCAGGTAGGGCATGACATGATAGGCAGCTGCCTTGATAGCGGGTGGGTGCTGAATGTTCCTAATTGACAAAATAAGATTAATGCTTATGAAGAAATATAAAATCTCATCCCTTCCCCAATATCGCGCCACACCCCTACCCCTTAATTCCCTGGTTGAACGTGATGGACATATGTCTTTTTTCGACCGTACTAACTATGTAACTATGTAACATAACATGGGGGGGGGGGGGTCTCCTGGCTGTTCACACAGGTGTGTCATTGCTGTACATTGACCATGCATTGCTTCTGTGGTATTGCAAAGGCAAAGACAAATGCTTCCAGCCATCCATTGCACTAATGGATTGGTCATCAGCTGGCTGTCTATGTCCCGCATCAATATAGACCAAAGTACAGAGGGTTAGGCTATGCTATTGTGCACCTACCTGATGCATCAGAAGGTGCGAGGCCCTTGCTAAATTCTGTGCACAGACTTTGAGATCTATGCTTTAGACTGTATCTAAACCTGCTCCAACATGGACTGACATTCTGGCCTACTTTCAGCCGATGCGACTTGTCTGTCGCTGAACAGTCGCTTTTTATGTATTCAGCACCTATGTATAATGTTGTAAAAATGCTCTAGAAGCTAAAGTCGCAGAAATGTCACACATATTTGGCCTGCAACTTTCTGTGCGACAAATTCAGACAGGAAAAATCAGTATAAATCCTTAGAAAATTATCCCCCAGTGTCTCCATCTGCTGGCGGTATTGAATAAGCATTGCTGCACTGATGGGGTATGCATTAGACGAAAAAAAAGAAGAAAAAGAAGAATAATACGCCCAGAAAAGAGGCGAAAAGGAGAAAAACGTAAAAAAACGTGAAAAAAAAGTAAGAGGAAGAGAAGGGAAAAAAAGGTGGAAATGGGTTTAAAAGTGATTTCGGCGGAGAAATATATATATATATATATATATATATATATATATATATATATATATGCGCACACACACACATAGATATAAACGTATTCTCCGTTGAGATATTGCAGCCGCTGCTGTGTCCAGGCCCAGGAGCCTTAGCACTGTGCTGTGATGTCACTCAATACCACTGACATCACTAGGTGTAAACAACATCTCTCCTTTGCTGTGTATGTGACTATGGAGCTGTTTGGTGATGTCGTCTATTACGGCCTTCATAGAAGCAACAGGAGATTGTTGCATCCATCTTGAACCCTCAGAACTACAGTGCTATGATGTCACTCACTTCCACAGGCCTTGCAGAGTGTAAACAACAACAACCCAGCTTTGTTGTGTATGTAACCAAAGGGATTTGTGATGTCACCTAGAACCTTCACAGCAGCGACAGCTTTATGAGGAGCATCAGCACTGCTCTGCCTGAGCAGAACCATCACCGCCATAGGTTGTCAAATAACCCGGATTTAACCCACACAGGTAAGTCCAATGGGGTGCAGGCATGTCCTCTATGCTTACAGCTTCCCGTGGGTGTTGGTTTGATACCGTTTGGGGACAGCCAAGGAGGCATCTGCAGGCAACAAAGGTAGGTGTGTGCTTGTGTGTGTGTTTCCTATGCAGATCCTAAGCCCAGTGTCACATGCAAGTAGGAGGAGTAAGAAGGGTTCCTGGCAAATCCGGGTTATGGATTGCATTTAAAAAGGCCCCGTGGGAGTGCAATGGGCCCCTGTCTTGCTGCTTAGCAATAATGGTATGGGTTTAGGTTCTGCTGTGTGTACTGGTGGTTGACTGCCCCCCAGCCCAGAGTGTGCATGGAAAATTGTCTGGCAGCCTCCCTGACAGCAAGCAGTGATAGTGCCCATGAAGGGGACCTTGTTGGGCCCGCCCCTTTCACGGTTATCGCTTCTCGGCCTTTTGGCTAAGATCAAGTGTAGTATCTGTTCTTATCAGTTTAATATCTGATACGTCCCCTATCTGGGGACCATATATTAAATGGATTTTTGAGAACGGGGGCCGATTTCGAAGCTTGCTTCCGTCGCCCTATGCATTGACCCGATATGGCAGTATCTTCGGGTACAGTGCACCACCCCCTTACAGGGTTAAAAAGAAAGATTCCTACTTTCATTGCTACCTGCTTGCTGGCTAGCCAGCTAGCCAGCCCTGTGGGCCTTGCTGCTGCTGCAGCCAATAAACAAAAGGTGGTGCTGCTGCTGCTTCTGCTGCTTCTGCTTCTGCTTGTGTCTGGCCCCTGTTGGAGCGTCCAGGCACAGGACTTCTGCTGCTGCTGACTAAATGGCCTCCTTAATTGGATCATTTGAGTAGCCAGCACACCTGTGCAGGTAGGGCATGACATGATAGGCAGCTGCCTTGATAGCGGGTGGGTGCTGAATGTTCCTAATTGACAAAATAAGATTAATGCTTATGAAGAAATATAAAATCTCATCCCTTCCCCAATATCGCGCCACACCCCTACCCCTTAATTCCCTGGTTGAACGTGATGGACATATGTCTTTTTTCGACCGTACTAACTATGTAACTATGTAACATAACATGGGGGGGGGGGGGGTCTCCTGGCTGTTCACACAGGTGTGTCATTGCTGTACATTGACCATGCATTGCTTCTGTGGTATTGCAAAGGCAAAGACAAATGCTTCCAGCCATCCATTGCACTAATGGATTGGTCATCAGCTGGCTGTCTATGTCCCGCATCAATATAGACCAAAGTACAGAGGGTTAGGCTATGCTATTGTGCACCTACCTGATGCATCAGAAGGTGCGAGGCCCTTGCTAAATTCTGTGCACAGACTTTGAGATCTATGCTTTAGACTGTATCTAAACCTGCTCCAACATGGACTGACATTCTGGCCTACTTTCAGCCGATGCGACTTGTCTGTCGCTGAACAGTCGCTTTTTATGTATTCAGCACCTATGTATAATGTTGTAAAAATGCTCTAGAAGCTAAAGTCGCAGAAATGTCACACATATTTGGCCTGCAACTTTCTGTGCGACAAATTCAGACAGGAAAAATCAGTATAAATCCTTAGAAAATTATCCCCCAGTGTCTCCATCTGCTGGCGGTATTGAATAAGCATTGCTGCACTGATGGGGTATGCATTAGACGAAAAAAAAGAAGAAAAAGAAGAATAATACGCCCAGAAAAGAGGCGAAAAGGAGAAAAACGTAAAAAAACGTGAAAAAAAAGTAAGAGGAAGAGAAGGGAAAAAAAGGTGGAAATGGGTTTAAAAGTGATTTCGGCGGAGAAATATATATATATATATATATATATATATATATATATATATATATGCGCACACACACACATATATATAAACGTATTCTCCGTTGAGATATTGCAGCCGCTGCTGTGTCCAGGCCCAGGAGCCTTAGCACTGTGCTGTGATGTCACTCAATACCACTGACATCACTAGGTGTAAACAACATCTCTCCTTTGCTGTGTATGTGACTATGGAGCTGTTTGGTGATGTCGTCTATTACGGCCTTCATAGAAGCAACAGGAGATTGTTGCATCCATCTTGAACCCTCAGAACTACAGTGCTATGATGTCACTCACTTCCACAGGCCTTGCAGAGTGTAAACAACAACAACCCAGCTTTGTTGTGTATGTAACCAAAGGGATTTGTGATGTCACCTAGAACCTTCACAGCAGCGACAGCTTTATGAGGAGCATCAGCACTGCTCTGCCTGAGCAGAACCATCACCGCCATAGGTTGTCAAATAACCCGGATTTAACCCACACAGGTAAGTCCAATGGGGTGCAGGCATGTCCTCTATGCTTACAGCTTCCCGTGGGTGTTGGTTTGATACCGTTTGGGGACAGCCAAGGAGGCATCTGCAGGCAACAAAGGTAGGTGTGTGCTTGTGTGTGTGTTTCCTATGCAGATCCTAAGCCCAGTGTCACATGCAAGTAGGAGGAGTAAGAAGGGTTCCTGGCAAATCCGGGTTATGGATTGCATTTAAAAAGGCCCCGTGGGAGTGCAATGGGCCCCTGTCTTGCTGCTTAGCAATAATGGTATGGGTTTAGGTTCTGCTGTGTGTACTGGTGGTTGACTGCCCCCCAGCCCAGAGTGTGCATGGAAAATTGTCTGGCAGCCTCCCTGACAGCAAGCAGTGATAGTGCCCATGAAGGGGACCTTGTTGGGCCCGCCCCTTTCACGGTTATCGCTTCTCGGCCTTTTGGCTAAGATCAAGTGTAGTATCTGTTCTTATCAGTTTAATATCTGATACGTCCCCTATCTGGGGACCATATATTAAATGGATTTTTGAGAACGGGGGCCGATTTCGAAGCTTGCTTCCGTCGCCCTATGCATTGACCCGATATGGCAGTATCTTCGGGTACAGTGCACCACCCCCTTACAGGGTTAAAAAGAAAGATTCCTACTTTCATTGCTACCTGCTTGCTGGCTAGCCAGCTAGCCAGCCCTGTGGGCCTTGCTGCTGCTGCAGCCAATAAACAAAAGGTGGTGCTGCTGCTGCTTCTGCTGCTTCTGCTTCTGCTTGTGTCTGGCCCCTGTTGGAGCGTCCAGGCACAGGACTTCTGCTGCTGCTGACTAAATGGCCTCCTTAATTGGATCATTTGAGTAGCCAGCACACCTGTGCAGGTAGGGCATGACATGATAGGCAGCTGCCTTGATAGCGGGTGGGTGCTGAATGTTCCTAATTGACAAAATAAGATTAATGCTTATGAAGAAATATAAAATCTCATCCCTTCCCCAATATCGCGCCACACCCCTACCCCTTAATTCCCTGGTTGAACGTGATGGACATATGTCTTTTTTCGACCGTACTAACTATGTAACTATGTAACATAACATGGGGGGGGGGGGGGGGTCTCCTGGCTGTTCACACAGGTGTGTCATTGCTGTACATTGACCATGCATTGCTTCTGTGGTATTGCAAAGGCAAAGACAAATGCTTCCAGCCATCCATTGCACTAATGGATTGGTCATCAGCTGGCTGTCTATGTCCCGCATCAATATAGACCAAAGTACAGAGGGTTAGGCTATGCTATTGTGCACCTACCTGATGCATCAGAAGGTGCGAGGCCCTTGCTAAATTCTGTGCACAGACTTTGAGATCTATGCTTTAGACTGTATCTAAACCTGCTCCAACATGGACTGACATTCTGGCCTACTTTCAGCCGATGCGACTTGTCTGTCGCTGAACAGTCGCTTTTTATGTATTCAGCACCTATGTATAATGTTGTAAAAATGCTCTAGAAGCTAAAGTCGCAGAAATGTCACACATATTTGGCCTGCAACTTTCTGTGCGACAAATTCAGACAGGAAAAATCAGTATAAATCCTTAGAAAATTATCCCCCAGTGTCTCCATCTGCTGGCGGTATTGAATAAGCATTGCTGCACTGATGGGGTATGCATTAGACGAAAAAAAAGAAGAAAAAGAAGAATAATACGCCCAGAAAAGAGGCGAAAAGGAGAAAAACGTAAAAAAACGTGAAAAAAAAGTAAGAGGAAGAGAAGGGAAAAAAAGGTGGAAATGGGTTTAAAAGTGATTTCGGCGGAGAAATATATATATATATATATATATATATATATATATATATATATATATGCGCACACACACACATAGATATAAACGTATTCTCCGTTGAGATATTGCAGCCGCTGCTGTGTCCAGGCCCAGGAGCCTTAGCACTGTGCTGTGATGTCACTCAATACCACTGACATCACTAGGTGTAAACAACATCTCTCCTTTGCTGTGTATGTGACTATGGAGCTGTTTGGTGATGTCGTCTATTACGGCCTTCATAGAAGCAACAGGAGATTGTTGCATCCATCTTGAACCCTCAGAACTACAGTGCTATGATGTCACTCACTTCCACAGGCCTTGCAGAGTGTAAACAACAACAACCCAGCTTTGTTGTGTATGTAACCAAAGGGATTTGTAATGTCACCTAGAACCTTCACAGCAGCGACAGCTTTATGAGGAGCATCAGCACTGCTCTGCCTGAGCAGAACCATCACCGCCATAGGTTGTCAAATAACCCGGATTTAACCCACACAGGTAAGTCCAATGGGGTGCAGGCATGTCCTCTATGCTTACAGCTTCCCGTGGGTGTTGGTTTGATACCGTTTGGGGACAGCCAAGGAGGCATCTGCAGGCAACAAAGGTAGGTGTGTGCTTGTGTGTGTGTTTCCTATGCAGATCCTAAGCCCAGTGTCACATGCAAGTAGGAGGAGTAAGAAGGGTTCCTGGCAAATCCGGGTTATGGATTGCATTTAAAAAGGCCCCGTGGGAGTGCAATGGGCCCCTGTCTTGCTGCTTAGCAATAATGGTATGGGTTTAGGTTCTGCTGTGTGTACTGGTGGTTGACTGCCCCCCAGCCCAGAGTGTGCATGGAAAATTGTCTGGCAGCCTCCCTGACAGCAAGCAGTGATAGTGCCCATGAAGGGGACCTTGTTGGGCCCGCCCCTTTCACGGTTATCGCTTCTCGGCCTTTTGGCTAAGATCAAGTGTAGTATCTGTTCTTATCAGTTTAATATCTGATACGTCCCCTATCTGGGGACCATATATTAAATGGATTTTTGAGAACGGGGGCCGATTTCGAAGCTTGCTTCCGTCGCCCTATGCATTGACCCGATATGGCAGTATCTTCGGGTACAGTGCACCACCCCCTTACAGGGTTAAAAAGAAAGATTCCTACTTTCATTGCTACCTGCTTGCTGGCTAGCCAGCTAGCCAGCCCTGTGGGCCTTGCTGCTGCTGCAGCCAATAAACAAAAGGTGGTGCTGCTGCTGCTTCTGCTGCTTCTGCTTCTGCTTGTGTCTGGCCCCTGTTGGAGCGTCCAGGCACAGGACTTCTGCTGCTGCTGACTAAATGGCCTCCTTAATTGGATCATTTGAGTAGCCAGCACACCTGTGCAGGTAGGGCATGACATGATAGGCAGCTGCCTTGATAGCGGGTGGGTGCTGAATGTTCCTAATTGACAAAATAAGATTAATGCTTATGAAGAAATATAAAATCTCATCCCTTCCCCAATATCGCGCCACACCCCTACCCCTTAATTCCCTGGTTGAACGTGATGGACATATGTCTTTTTTCGACCGTACTAACTATGTAACTATGTAACATAACATGGGGGGGGGGGGGTCTCCTGGCTGTTCACACAGGTGTGTCATTGCTGTACATTGACCATGCATTGCTTCTGTGGTATTGCAAAGGCAAAGACAAATGCTTCCAGCCATCCATTGCACTAATGGATTGGTCATCAGCTGGCTGTCTATGTCCCGCATCAATATAGACCAAAGTACAGAGGGTTAGGCTATGCTATTGTGCACCTACCTGATGCATCAGAAGGTGCGAGGCCCTTGCTAAATTCTGTGCACAGACTTTGAGATCTATGCTTTAGACTGTATCTAAACCTGCTCCAACATGGACTGACATTCTGGCCTACTTTCAGCCGATGCGACTTGTCTGTCGCTGAACAGTCGCTTTTTATGTATTCAGCACCTATGTATAATGTTGTAAAAATGCTCTAGAAGCTAAAGTCGCAGAAATGTCACACATATTTGGCCTGCAACTTTCTGTGCGACAAATTCAGACAGGAAAAATCAGTATAAATCCTTAGAAAATTATCCCCCAGTGTCTCCATCTGCTGGCGGTATTGAATAAGCATTGCTGCACTGATGGGGTATGCATTAGACGAAAAAAAAGAAGAAAAAGAAGAATAATACGCCCAGAAAAGAGGCGAAAAGGAGAAAAACGTAAAAAAACGTGAAAAAAAAGTAAGAGGAAGAGAAGGGAAAAAAAGGTGGAAATGGGTTTAAAAGTGATTTCGGCGGAGAAATATATATATATATATATATATATGCGCACACACACATAGATATAAACGTATTCTCCGTTGAGATATTGCAGCCGCTGCTGTGTCCAGGCCCAGGAGCCTTAGCACTGTGCTGTGATGTCACTCAATACCACTGACATCACTAGGTGTAAACAACATCTCTCCTTTGCTGTGTATGTGACTATGGAGCTGTTTGGTGATGTCGTCTATTACGGCCTTCATAGAAGCAACAGGAGATTGTTGCATCCATCTTGAACCCTCAGAACTACAGTGCTATGATGTCACTCACTTCCACAGGCCTTGCAGAGTGTAAACAACAACAACCCAGCTTTGTTGTGTATGTAACCAAAGGGATTTGTGATGTCACCTAGAACCTTCACAGCAGCGACAGCTTTATGAGGAGCATCAGCACTGCTCTGCCTGAGCAGAACCATCACCGCCATAGGTTGTCAAATAACCCGGATTTAACCCACACAGGTAAGTCCAATGGGGTGCAGGCATGTCCTCTATGCTTACAGCTTCCCGTGGGTGTTGGTTTGATACCGTTTGGGGACAGCCAAGGAGGCATCTGCAGGCAACAAAGGTAGGTGTGTGCTTGTGTGTGTGTTTCCTATGCAGATCCTAAGCCCAGTGTCACATGCAAGTAGGAGGAGTAAGAAGGGTTCCTGGCAAATCCGGGTTATGGATTGCATTTAAAAAGGCCCCGTGGGAGTGCAATGGGCCCCTGTCTTGCTGCTTAGCAATAATGGTATGGGTTTAGGTTCTGCTGTGTGTACTGGTGGTTGACTGCCCCCCAGCCCAGAGTGTGCATGGAAAATTGTCTGGCAGCCTCCCTGACAGCAAGCAGTGATAGTGCCCATGAAGGGGACCTTGTTGGGCCCGCCCCTTTCACGGTTATCGCTTCTCGGCCTTTTGGCTAAGATCAAGTGTAGTATCTGTTCTTATCAGTTTAATATCTGATACGTCCCCTATCTGGGGACCATATATTAAATGGATTTTTGAGAACGGGGGCCGATTTCGAAGCTTGCTTCCGTCGCCCTATGCATTGACCCGATATGGCAGTATCTTCGGGTACAGTGCACCACCCCCTTACAGGGTTAAAAAGAAAGATTCCTACTTTCATTGCTACCTGCTTGCTGGCTAGCCAGCTAGCCAGCCCTGTGGGCCTTGCTGCTGCTGCAGCCAATAAACAAAAGGTGGTGCTGCTGCTGCTTCTGCTGCTTCTGCTTCTGCTTGTGTCTGGCCCCTGTTGGAGCGTCCAGGCACAGGACTTCTGCTGCTGCTGACTAAATGGCCTCCTTAATTGGATCATTTGAGTAGCCAGCACACCTGTGCAGGTAGGGCATGACATGATAGGCAGCTGCCTTGATAGCGGGTGGGTGCTGAATGTTCCTAATTGACAAAATAAGATTAATGCTTATGAAGAAATATAAAATCTCATCCCTTCCCCAATATCGCGCCACACCCCTACCCCTTAATTCCCTGGTTGAACGTGATGGACATATGTCTTTTTTCGACCGTACTAACTATGTAACTATGTAACATAACATGGGGGGGGGGGGGGGTCTCCTGGCTGTTCACACAGGTGTGTCATTGCTGTACATTGACCATGCATTGCTTCTGTGGTATTGCAAAGGCAAAGACAAATGCTTCCAGCCATCCATTGCACTAATGGATTGGTCATCAGCTGGCTGTCTATGTCCCGCATCAATATAGACCAAAGTACAGAGGGTTAGGCTATGCTATTGTGCACCTACCTGATGCATCAGAAGGTGCGAGGCCCTTGCTAAATTCTGTGCACAGACTTTGAGATCTATGCTTTAGACTGTATCTAAACCTGCTCCAACATGGACTGACATTCTGGCCTACTTTCAGCCGATGCGACTTGTCTGTCGCTGAACAGTCGCTTTTTATGTATTCAGCACCTATGTATAATGTTGTAAAAATGCTCTAGAAGCTAAAGTCGCAGAAATGTCACACATATTTGGCCTGCAACTTTCTGTGCGACAAATTCAGACAGGAAAAATCAGTATAAATCCTTAGAAAATTATCCCCCAGTGTCTCCATCTGCTGGCGGTATTGAATAAGCATTGCTGCACTGATGGGGTATGCATTAGACGAAAAAAAAGAAGAAAAAGAAGAATAATACGCCCAGAAAAGAGGCGAAAAGGAGAAAAACGTAAAAAAACGTGAAAAAAAAGTAAGAGGAAGAGAAGGGAAAAAAAGGTGGAAATGGGTTTAAAAGTGATTTCGGCGGAGAAATATATATATATATATATATATATATATATATATATATATATATGCGCACACACACACATAGATATAAACGTATTCTCCGTTGAGATATTGCAGCCGCTGCTGTGTCCAGGCCCAGGAGCCTTAGCACTGTGCTGTGATGTCACTCAATACCACTGACATCACTAGGTGTAAACAACATCTCTCCTTTGCTGTGTATGTGACTATGGAGCTGTTTGGTGATGTCGTCTATTACGGCCTTCATAGAAGCAACAGGAGATTGTTGCATCCATCTTGAACCCTCAGAACTACAGTGCTATGATGTCACTCACTTCCACAGGCCTTGCAGAGTGTAAACAACAACAACCCAGCTTTGTTGTGTATGTAACCAAAGGGATTTGTGATGTCACCTAGAACCTTCACAGCAGCGACAGCTTTATGAGGAGCATCAGCACTGCTCTGCCTGAGCAGAACCATCACCGCCATAGGTTGTCAAATAACCCGGATTTAACCCACACAGGTAAGTCCAATGGGGTGCAGGCATGTCCTCTATGCTTACAGCTTCCCGTGGGTGTTGGTTTGATACCGTTTGGGGACAGCCAAGGAGGCATCTGCAGGCAACAAAGGTAGGTGTGTGCTTGTGTGTGTGTTTCCTATGCAGATCCTAAGCCCAGTGTCACATGCAAGTAGGAGGAGTAAGAAGGGTTCCTGGCAAATCCGGGTTATGGATTGCATTTAAAAAGGCCCCGTGGGAGTGCAATGGGCCCCTGTCTTGCTGCTTAGCAATAATGGTATGGGTTTAGGTTCTGCTGTGTGTACTGGTGGTTGACTGCCCCCCAGCCCAGAGTGTGCATGGAAAATTGTCTGGCAGCCTCCCTGACAGCAAGCAGTGATAGTGCCCATGAAGGGGACCTTGTTGGGCCCGCCCCTTTCACGGTTATCGCTTCTCGGCCTTTTGGCTAAGATCAAGTGTAGTATCTGTTCTTATCAGTTTAATATCTGATACGTCCCCTATCTGGGGACCATATATTAAATGGATTTTTGAGAACGGGGGCCGATTTCGAAGCTTGCTTCCGTCGCCCTATGCATTGACCCGATATGGCAGTATCTTCGGGTACAGTGCACCACCCCCTTACAGGGTTAAAAAGAAAGATTCCTACTTTCATTGCTACCTGCTTGCTGGCTAGCCAGCTAGCCAGCCCTGTGGGCCTTGCTGCTGCTGCAGCCAATAAACAAAAGGTGGTGCTGCTGCTGCTTCTGCTGCTTCTGCTTCTGCTTGTGTCTGGCCCCTGTTGGAGCGTCCAGGCACAGGACTTCTGCTGCTGCTGACTAAATGGCCTCCTTAATTGGATCATTTGAGTAGCCAGCACACCTGTGCAGGTAGGGCATGACATGATAGGCAGCTGCCTTGATAGCGGGTGGGTGCTGAATGTTCCTAATTGACAAAATAAGATTAATGCTTATGAAGAAATATAAAATCTCATCCCTTCCCCAATATCGCGCCACACCCCTACCCCTTAATTCCCTGGTTGAACGTGATGGACATATGTCTTTTTTCGACCGTACTAACTATGTAACTATGTAACATAACATGGGGGGGGGGGGGGTCTCCTGGCTGTTCACACAGGTGTGTCATTGCTGTACATTGACCATGCATTGCTTCTGTGGTATTGCAAAGGCAAAGACAAATGCTTCCAGCCATCCATTGCACTAATGGATTGGTCATCAGCTGGCTGTCTATGTCCCGCATCAATATAGACCAAAGTACAGAGGGTTAGGCTATGCTATTGTGCACCTACCTGATGCATCAGAAGGTGCGAGGCCCTTGCTAAATTCTGTGCACAGACTTTGAGATCTATGCTTTAGACTGTATCTAAACCTGCTCCAACATGGACTGACATTCTGGCCTACTTTCAGCCGATGCGACTTGTCTGTCGCTGAACAGTCGCTTTTTATGTATTCAGCACCTATGTATAATGTTGTAAAAATGCTCTAGAAGCTAAAGTCGCAGAAATGTCACACATATTTGGCCTGCAACTTTCTGTGCGACAAATTCAGACAGGAAAAATCAGTATAAATCCTTAGAAAATTATCCCCCAGTGTCTCCATCTGCTGGCGGTATTGAATAAGCATTGCTGCACTGATGGGGTATGCATTAGACGAAAAAAAAGAAGAAAAAGAAGAATAATACGCCCAGAAAAGAGGCGAAAAGGAGAAAAACGTAAAAAAACGTGAAAAAAAAGTAAGAGGAAGAGAAGGGAAAAAAAGGTGGAAATGGGTTTAAAAGTGATTTCGGCGGAGAAATATATATATATATATATATATATATATATATATATATATATATGCGCACACACACACATAGATATAAACGTATTCTCCGTTGAGATATTGCAGCCGCTGCTGTGTCCAGGCCCAGGAGCCTTAGCACTGTGCTGTGATGTCACTCAATACCACTGACATCACTAGGTGTAAACAACATCTCTCCTTTGCTGTGTATGTGACTATGGAGCTGTTTGGTGATGTCGTCTATTACGGCCTTCATAGAAGCAACAGGAGATTGTTGCATCCATCTTGAACCCTCAGAACTACAGTGCTATGATGTCACTCACTTCCACAGGCCTTGCAGAGTGTAAACAACAACAACCCAGCTTTGTTGTGTATGTAACCAAAGGGATTTGTGATGTCACCTAGAACCTTCACAGCAGCGACAGCTTTATGAGGAGCATCAGCACTGCTCTGCCTGAGCAGAACCATCACCGCCATAGGTTGTCAAATAACCCGGATTTAACCCACACAGGTAAGTCCAATGGGGTGCAGGCATGTCCTCTATGCTTACAGCTTCCCGTGGGTGTTGGTTTGATACCGTTTGGGGACAGCCAAGGAGGCATCTGCAGGCAACAAAGGTAGGTGTGTGCTTGTGTGTGTGTTTCCTATGCAGATCCTAAGCCCAGTGTCACATGCAAGTAGGAGGAGTAAGAAGGGTTCCTGGCAAATCCGGGTTATGGATTGCATTTAAAAAGGCCCCGTGGGAGTGCAATGGGCCCCTGTCTTGCTGCTTAGCAATAATGGTATGGGTTTAGGTTCTGCTGTGTGTACTGGTGGTTGACTGCCCCCCAGCCCAGAGTGTGCATGGAAAATTGTCTGGCAGCCTCCCTGACAGCAAGCAGTGATAGTGCCCATGAAGGGGACCTTGTTGGGCCCGCCCCTTTCACGGTTATCGCTTCTCGGCCTTTTGGCTAAGATCAAGTGTAGTATCTGTTCTTATCAGTTTAATATCTGATACGTCCCCTATCTGGGGACCATATATTAAATGGATTTTTGAGAACGGGGGCCGATTTCGAAGCTTGCTTCCGTCGCCCTATGCATTGACCCGATATGGCAGTATCTTCGGGTACAGTGCACCACCCCCTTACAGGGTTAAAAAGAAAGATTCCTACTTTCATTGCTACCTGCTTGCTGGCTAGCCAGCTAGCCAGCCCTGTGGGCCTTGCTGCTGCTGCAGCCAATAAACAAAAGGTGGTGCTGCTGCTGCTTCTGCTGCTTCTGCTTCTGCTTGTGTCTGGCCCCTGTTGGAGCGTCCAGGCACAGGACTTCTGCTGCTGCTGACTAAATGGCCTCCTTAATTGGATCATTTGAGTAGCCAGCACACCTGTGCAGGTAGGGCATGACATGATAGGCAGCTGCCTTGATAGCGGGTGGGTGCTGAATGTTCCTAATTGACAAAATAAGATTAATGCTTATGAAGAAATATAAAATCTCATCCCTTCCCCAATATCGCGCCACACCCCTACCCCTTAATTCCCTGGTTGAACGTGATGGACATATGTCTTTTTTCGACCGTACTAACTATGTAACTATGTAACATAACATGGGGGGGGGGGGGTCTCCTGGCTGTTCACACAGGTGTGTCATTGCTGTACATTGACCATGCATTGCTTCTGTGGTATTGCAAAGGCAAAGACAAATGCTTCCAGCCATCCATTGCACTAATGGATTGGTCATCAGCTGGCTGTCTATGTCCCGCATCAATATAGACCAAAGTACAGAGGGTTAGGCTATGCTATTGTGCACCTACCTGATGCATCAGAAGGTGCGAGGCCCTTGCTAAATTCTGTGCACAGACTTTGAGATCTATGCTTTAGACTGTATCTAAACCTGCTCCAACATGGACTGACATTCTGGCCTACTTTCAGCCGATGCGACTTGTCTGTCGCTGAACAGTCGCTTTTTATGTATTCAGCACCTATGTATAATGTTGTAAAAATGCTCTAGAAGCTAAAGTCGCAGAAATGTCACACATATTTGGCCTGCAACTTTCTGTGCGACAAATTCAGACAGGAAAAATCAGTATAAATCCTTAGAAAATTATCCCCCAGTGTCTCCATCTGCTGGCGGTATTGAATAAGCATTGCTGCACTGATGGGGTATGCATTAGACGAAAAAAAAGAAGAAAAAGAAGAATAATACGCCCAGAAAAGAGGCGAAAAGGAGAAAAACGTAAAAAAACGTGAAAAAAAAGTAAGAGGAAGAGAAGGGAAAAAAAGGTGGAAATGGGTTTAAAAGTGATTTCGGCGGAGAAATATATATATATATATATATATATATATATATATATATATATATGCGCACACACACACATAGATATAAACGTATTCTCCGTTGAGATATTGCAGCCGCTGCTGTGTCCAGGCCCAGGAGCCTTAGCACTGTGCTGTGATGTCACTCAATACCACTGACATCACTAGGTGTAAACAACATCTCTCCTTTGCTGTGTATGTGACTATGGAGCTGTTTGGTGATGTCGTCTATTACGGCCTTCATAGAAGCAACAGGAGATTGTTGCATCCATCTTGAACCCTCAGAACTACAGTGCTATGATGTCACTCACTTCCACAGGCCTTGCAGAGTGTAAACAACAACAACCCAGCTTTGTTGTGTATGTAACCAAAGGGATTTGTGATGTCACCTAGAACCTTCACAGCAGCGACAGCTTTATGAGGAGCATCAGCACTGCTCTGCCTGAGCAGAACCATCACCGCCATAGGTTGTCAAATAACCCGGATTTAACCCACACAGGTAAGTCCAATGGGGTGCAGGCATGTCCTCTATGCTTACAGCTTCCCGTGGGTGTTGGTTTGATACCGTTTGGGGACAGCCAAGGAGGCATCTGCAGGCAACAAAGGTAGGTGTGTGCTTGTGTGTGTGTTTCCTATGCAGATCCTAAGCCCAGTGTCACATGCAAGTAGGAGGAGTAAGAAGGGTTCCTGGCAAATCCGGGTTATGGATTGCATTTAAAAAGGCCCCGTGGGAGTGCAATGGGCCCCTGTCTTGCTGCTTAGCAATAATGGTATGGGTTTAGGTTCTGCTGTGTGTACTGGTGGTTGACTGCCCCCCAGCCCAGAGTGTGCATGGAAAATTGTCTGGCAGCCTCCCTGACAGCAAGCAGTGATAGTGCCCATGAAGGGGACCTTGTTGGGCCCGCCCCTTTCACGGTTATCGCTTCTCGGCCTTTTGGCTAAGATCAAGTGTAGTATCTGTTCTTATCAGTTTAATATCTGATACGTCCCCTATCTGGGGACCATATATTAAATGGATTTTTGAGAACGGGGGCCGATTTCGAAGCTTGCTT
>NW_026608488.1:0-17500 GCF_029499605.1 Hyla sarda
CCCCCCCCCACCACACCCACAACACCCCCCCCCCACCACCACACCCACAACACCCCCCCCCACAACACCCCCCCCCCCACAACACCCCCCCCCCCCCACACCCCCCCCCCCCCACCACACCCACACCCCCCCCCTCCACACACCACACCCCCCCCCCACCACCCACAACACCCCCCCCCACCACACCCCCACACCCCCCCCACCATCACCCCCCACCCCCCACACCCAACACCCCCCCCCCCACTCCCACAACACCACCCCCCCACCACACCCACACCCCCCCCCCCACCCACACCCCCCCCCACCACACCCACTCCCCCCCCCCCTCCTCACCCTCTTCTCCCCCCCCCCCCCTCCTCACCCACATCTCCCCCCCCCCCCCCACCACACCCACCCCCCCCCCCACCACTCCCACTTCTCCCCCCCCCCCCTCCTCCTCACCCTCAACACCCCCCCCCCCCCCCCCCCCCTCTCCCTCTTCTCCCCCCCCCTCCTCTCCCTCTTCTCCCCCCCCCCTCCTCTCCACTACTCCACCCCCCCCCCTCCCTCTCTCCCCCCCCCTCTCCCTCTCTCCCCCCTCCTCTCCCTCTCCCCCCCTCCTCTCCCTCTTCTCCCCCCCCCCTCCTCTCCTCTTCTCCCCCCCCTCCTCTCCCTCTTCTCCCCCCCCCCTCCTCTCCTCTTCTCCCCCCCTCCTCCTCTCCCTCTTCTCCCCCCCCCCTCTTCTCCCCCCCCCCCTCTTCTCCCCCCCCCCTCTTCTCCCCCCCCTCTCCCTCTTCTCCCCCCCCCCCCTCCTCTCCCTCTTCTCCTCCCCCCTCCTCTCCCTCTTCTCCTCCCCCCCTCCTCTCCCTCTTCTCCCCCCCCCCTCCTCTCCCTCTTCTCCCCCCCTCTCCCTCTTCTCCCCCCCCCCCTCCTCTCCCTCTTCTCCTCCCCCCCTCCTCCCTCTTCTCCTCCCCCCCTCCTCTCCCTCTTCTCCCCCCCCCTCCTCTCCCTCTTCTCCCCCCCCCCTCCTCTCCCTCTTCTCCCCCCCCCCCCTCCTCTCCCTCTTCTCCCCCCCCCCCCTCCTCTCCCTCCCCCCCCCCCTCCTCTCCCTCTTCTCCCCCCCCCTCCTCCTCTCCCTCTTCTCCCCCCCCCCCCCCCCCCCTCCTCTCCCTCTTCTCCCCCCCCCCCCCCCCCCCCTCCTCTCCCTCTTCCCCCCCCCCCCCCCTCCTCTCCCTCTTCTCCCCCCCCCCCTCCTCTCCCTCTTCTCCCCCCCCCCCCTCCTCTCCCTCTTCTCCCCCCCCCCCCTCCTCTCCCTCTTCTCCCCCCCCCCCCCTCCTCTCCCTCTTCTCCCCCCCCCCTCCTCTCCCTCTTCTCCCCCTCTCCCTCCTCTCCCTCTTCTCCCCCTCTCCCTCTTCTCCCCCTCTCCCTCTTCTCCCCCTCTCCCTCTTCTCCCCCCCTCCTCTCCCTCTTCTCCCCCCCCCCCCCTCCTCTCCCTCTTCTCCCCACTCTGTAATGGAGAGAGGGGAGGGATATTGATGAGCTGGGCGGCCCGGCGACACTGACGTCAGAGTGCCAGTTAGACCTCATTTGCATATACCGAAAATAGATTACGGCCGAACGGCGCGGCGGATCCGGGCACGGTAAGGATCAAACTGTTCAGCGTCCCCTGCACTACCAGCCAGTACCGCTGGTTAGTGCGGGGGGGAGAAAGCTGTCAGTTTTCCTTTAAAATCGTCTCCCGTTATAGTCTGAGATTTTTACATTATCTGTTTTAACCCGTCATATCCTGTTATTAATACTATTGCGCTATTTCTTCAGTTTTTTTCTCCCATCACAAAATAACGTCCGTTATTAAGAAGGGGCTATGACGGGTTAAAACGGATAATATAAAAAATCCCATAGACAAGAACGGGATTTTGTAACGGTCAATTTTTAAGGGTTTTCACAACGGAACCTTAAATGGATCTTGAAAACGGTGGAATTTGATAGTGTGTAAGGGGCCTCATTTGGTAATGGTCTTTGGTTGTGGAACTACAAGTCCCAATTTGAATCTGTTGAATCCAATTTTTTGATAAGTAACGTATACGTTGTCGTTACTGTTCCAGGTTAGGATTCTATATGGCACCACGCTGGTGTACGGTATTGAAGATCGGACACTTTTCAAGTCAGCATTGCAATACCAGATGTGGCCAGTGGAAGAAGGGGGTGCTGTTTTGAAGGATTAAAATGTAGGGTTGTGTGCGATTAGAAAGCAGTTTGTTTAGTGTTTTATTTTATATATATATATATATATTTTTTTTGAATAATTCTTTATTTTAGAAGAATTTTAACAATCTTACAATAACAGGATAGTAAAACACATATGAGAAATCGGTGACTTTATTGAGCTTATGGGGAAGCTGCGCCACTTTTGTGTATGGGTATTGTACTGCAGATTGGCCACGTCTAAAGTAAGCAATGCAATACCTGACACAGCCAATGGACGAGAGTGGCGCTGTTTGAAGATAAATGTAGGGGGTCGTGTGTGATTAGGAAACAGTGATTTTGTTAAAGGGGCAACCCTGCTGCTCTTGTGTTTGGTAATGCGAGATTTGCTGATCTGACATAGCCAATGGAACAGAGTGGCGCTGTTTTGAAAGGAAAAGGATAGTGTTGTGCGCCGTTAGAATCCGATTGTGTGTGGATACTACGCTGCTTTTGTGTGCGGTATTGTAGATTGGCCACACTTCAGCTGAATGTTGCAATGCATGACAGTGCCAGTGGACAAGTGTGGCGCTGTCTTGTAGAAAAGGTAGGGTCTCGAGTGATTAGGAAACAGTGATTTTGTTTATGGGAAATAGTGCCACTCTTGTGATCAGCCACGTTTTAAATACAGTAATGCCCGTAAATGTTGGCACCCCCAAAATTTTTCAAGAAATTGAAGTATTTCTCACAGACAATGATTGCAGTAACACATGTTTTGCTATACACATGTTTATTTATTCCCTTTGTGCGTATTGGAACTAAACCAAAAAAGAAGAAAAAAAAAGCTAATTGGACATAATGTCACACCAAACTCCAAAAGTGGGCTGGACAAAATTATTGGCACCCTTAACCTAATATTTGGTTGCATACCCTTTGGAAAAAATAACTGAAATCAGTCGCTTCCTATAATCATCAATAAGCTTCTTACACCTCTCAGCCGGAATGTTGGACCACTCTTCCTTTGCAAACTGCTCCAGGTCTCTCTTATTGGAAGGCGCCTTTTCCCAACAGCAATTTTAAGATCTCTCCACAGGTGTTCAATGGGATTTAGATCTGGACTCATTGCTGCCACTTCAGAATTCTCCAGCACTTTGTTGCCATCCATTTCTGGGGGCTTTTTGACGTATGTTTGGAGTCATTGTCCTGCTGGAAGACCCAAGATCTCGGAAGCAAACCCAGCTTTCTGACACTGGGCTGTACAGTGCGACCCAAAATCCATTGGTAATCCTAAGATCATGATGCCTTGCCCACATTCAAGGCACCCAATGCCAGAGGCAGCAAAACAACCCCAAAACATCAATGAACCTTCACCATATTTCACTGTAGGTGCTGTGTTCTTTTCTTTGTAGGCCTCACTCTGTTTTCGGTAAACAGTAGAATGATGTGCTTTACCAAAAAGCTGTATCTTGGTCTCCTCTGTCCACAAGGCGTCTTCCCAGAAGGATTTATTTACTCAAGTTCATTTTGGCAAAATGTAGTCTTGCTTTTTTATGTCTGTCAGCAGTGGGGTCCTCCTAGGTCTCCTGCCATAGCGTTTCATTTCATTTAAATGTTGGCGGATAGTTCGCGCTGACACTGATGCTCCCTGAGCCTGCAGGACAGCTTGAATATCTTTGGAACTTGTTTGGGGCTGCTTATCCACCATCCGGACTATCCTGCGTTGACACCTTTCATCAATTTTTCTCTTCAGTCTACGCCCAGGGAGATTAGCTACAGTGCCATGGGTTGCAATCTTCTTGATAATCTTGTGCATTGTGGACAAAGGCAAATCTAGATCTCTGGAGAAGGACTTGAAAACTTGAGATTGTTGATATTTTTCCACAATTTTGGTTCTCAAGTCCTCAGACAGTTCTCTTCTCCTCTTTCTGTTGTCCAATCTTCATATGACACACACACACACACACACATGCAAAGACTAAGTGAACTTCTCTCCTTTTTATGTGCATTCAGGTGTGCTTTTTATATTGCCCACACCTGTTACTTGCCCCAGGTGAGTTTAAAGGAGCATCACATGCTTGAAACAATCTTATTTTTCCACAATTTTGAAAGGGTACCAATAATTTTGTCCAGCCTATTTTTTGTTTTGTGACATTATGTCCAATTTGCTTTTTTTCCTCCCTTTTTTGGTTTAGTTCCAATTTACATAAAGGGAATAAACATGTGTATAGCAAAACATGTGTTACTGCAATCCTTTTCTGTGAGAAATACTTAATTTTCTAGAAAAATTTTAGGAGTACCAACATTTCCGGCCATGACTGTAGGCAAACTGCATCGCTTTTGTGTATGGGCTGGCTGTGATATTGCAGGCTGTTCAAGTGAACAATGCAATACCTGACGTAGCCAGTAGACAACAGTGGCACTGTTTTGAAGGAAATAGGAAGGGTCCTAATCGATATTTGTTTATGTGAAATGACTCCACTCATGTGTAGGATGTTGCAGGTTGGCCATGTTTCAAGTGAACGTTGCAATACCAGAGAGATATAGCCAGTGGGCAAGAGTGGCAGTGTTTTAAAGGTAAAGAGTTAATAAAAAAAAAAAAGTCTAAAGTTGTGAGTCTGCGCAATTTTAATTCCCAGTGCAGGGAAGACGCAGGCCATCCTGAGCAGATGTACAGTTGCCTAGGTAACCGTGCCACGCTTTGTGAAGTTCTGTGCACAATTGCTTTTCTGATGCATTGAACTTCGCTCAGCGTGGTACGGTTGCGTTGCCTGTGTCTGCGCTGGATTTGAAGATCGACCTCACAACTTTAAATTTATATTGATTTTTTATTTTATTTTTGCAAAAAAACTACCAGTGGGGAAAATAAAACTTAAATGAAAAGTTTTGCACCATATTTTGCCTCCCTCCTGATTTTTTTTTTGATGAAAATATTGACAAAAATCCTAAATGTGAGCCTGGCCTTAGATAGCGATGTTTTCAGCCTGGTGCTGGATCTCGGTTTCTCACCATAGAGCATTGGTTGCAGTTATATTTGGTTTCCATGAACGTCTATACCTCCAAGTGAATGCATCTTCATGCCACCTTGTAAATATTGTACCTGGGTCCTCTCCCTTAGGATCTGTGCATGGTAGTTGCACCAGTGTGGTATGGTCGCCTCTGCACTGTATATGGCCCAGGAGAGTGCACCTGGATGTGCACAGTAATTTCTAGACTAGTTTCCCTACCAGTGTGCCTCCAGCTGTTGCAAAACTACAGCTCCCAGCATGCCCGGACAGCCGAAGGCTGTCCGGGCATGCTGGGAGATGTAGTTTTGCAACAGCTGGAGGCACACTGATTTGGAAACACTGGTCTGGCAGGTTCTGCTGTTGGGTTTCATCAGTGATGTTCATTTGCAGCTTTCCGTCTCAGACCAGATGTTGTGCGACACTATAATCTTGGGGCATGATGATGGTTTCACACCAAAAACCATGCCTGGTTGATATTGTCTTGTGCCATTGGATTGCAAAATTCAAGGTGGCAACTTTTTTTTTTTTTTGCAAATCTAATATCCTGGCCCATGGCTTAGGTCAGTAATCCCCCAACCTGTGTCTTAGCTGTTGCAAAACTGTAATTCCCCCTGACGAGGCATTTTTGCAACAGCTGGAGGGCGACAAGTTATGGGGTCATTGGCTTAGGTGATGTCCTGACCACGCACTGACGGAATTTGCCATACAACTAGAACAGGGCATTGACTCTAAGGGCTTGTTCACAATACGGAAAATCATGGCAGACTCTGCAAGTAATGTCTAAAGGAGTATTCCAGGCAAATACTTTTTTATTTTATTTAAATTGGCTCCGGAAAGTGAAAAATATTTGTAAATTGCTTCTATTAAAAAATCTTAATCCTTCCAATAATTATCAGCTGCTGAAGTTGAGTTGTTTTCTGTCTGGCAACAGTGCTCTCTGCTGACATCTCTGCTTGTCTCGGGAACTGCACAGAGTAGAAGAGGTTTGCTGTGGGGATTTGCTTCTACTCTGGACAGTTCCCGAGACAGGTGTCATCAGAGAGCACTTAGACAGAAAAGAAAAACTCAACTTCAGCAGCACATAAGTACTGAAAGGATTAATATTTTTTAATAGAAGTCATTTCTGGAGCCAGTTGATATATAAAAGGTTTTTCCTGGATAACCCCTTTTAAATTCTGCGTCAGACTTCTTAGGATTTCTGGGGGTTGTCCACACACAAGGTGATTTCCACGTGGAACACTTATTCATTCTGGCAGAAGAATAGATATGTCAATAGTTCCGCTGGAATCCCTTAGTAAAAGCCTGTTACGTCAATGGGACATTAAATTTCGACGCAGAAAATAAGTGCTTTTCAGCTCCATTTTTTCATGAAGCAGGTATTTCTGTGAGGAAATTTCTTCAGAATAAATGTGTTCACTGAATTCTGAAGTGTGAACGGGAATTACTTTTGGATTTATTGAGTGGAATTCCGCTTGTGGCAGGCTCCCATTGTTTTCATTGAGATTCTGCAGCTCTGTGCCCATAGTGGAATTTCAGCAGCGCAAATTTTAAATTCCTGGACTTTTATACATATTCATTCTTTCTGTTTAAATCTGAGCAGACTGCATTGCCGTCAGTGGGGATGCTGTAGGTCTGCTAGGTCATAGCGCCAATTGATATCAGCAGCGGCTGCTGCATAAGGAAAATCTGCTAGGAGAAATTTCCGTTGTGGGTACGCTTACACTCGCTCAGGGATCCTCGCTCAGGGTGCGTTCACACGCTAGTAACTAGCAGCGGGAAACCCGCTGCGAGTTACGCTTCCATTGATTTAAATGGGTCCACAGAAAGTCCGCCATAGTGTCAGATTTGCGGACTGTCCGTGGACCCATTCAAATGAATGGTAGCGTAACTTGCAGCGGAAAATCCGCTGCTAGTTACTAGTGTGTGAACGCACCCTAAAACTTTGGAACAGAAATTCTCTTCAGGAATTGGGACTTATTGATTTGATTGCCCCATTGATTTAATTGTAATTTACTCCCAGATTCCAGCAGATTGTACGATTCATCCGTCCACACAGAAATAATGCTGTGTATACAGAATCGCTTAAATCATGTTAAAACAAATGGGAATCTGATTCAAAGTGGAATTTGACACATTGAATACAATTCGGGTTCAGTCTCAAATTACTCGGTGTGAACAGACCCTAAAGTTGCTGTTACATGATAAAATAGGTGCCGATTTGGACAGGGAATCCATGGCTGTTCTGATCGATTCCGTTACCCGTCCAATGGGAATTGGCTTTCACTATTGGTACTTGAAAGAAAAATCTGTGCTGAAAAAACATGGATGTTTCAGCATCTTAAAAAAAAAAAGACTTGATGTCTCTGAACATTTCCACACGGGTTTCTTCTCCTGCCACGAATGGGAGCTTTAATATCCACGCCGAATCTGTGTCAAATTCTTTGTGTATTTCAGTCACTGATTCAGAGGCTGAATTTGCCTTAATACTAATTTATCTTTAATTCTGCTCCACTTGCCCTCAGTAGAGCCAAACATGCATTTGTTTATATTAAGGCCACGTTCACACGGAGGAATTTCTGAGCGGAATCCTGATTAAATATTCAGCTCTGATATTCCATTGCAGCAGAGTCCCATTTTTAATGGAATTCTGCTGCACCGTACATACGGTGGAATTTTTGCAGCATAAACACCTTCCGCAGAAATCTCGATTCCGGCCTCCACAGAAATGTCAATTCTTTCTGCGGAATCCGCTCGAAAGTACGTTACAGTCTTTGGAGATGGCGCATTTCTGAGCAGTTCTAGCGACAGCGCCCGCTATTTGTGGAATGTCCACTAGATTTTTTTTTTTTCCCCGGTGGACAATCTAGAAAATAAAAATTCCTTATCAACATGGCCTTTGATGCTGAAAACTCCTCCTAAGCTAGCCTGGCTCATACAGCTGAGGGTTTGTTACAGTGGCTCAATTTAGGCTTATCTGTTTGGGGCTCAAAACAAGAATAACACAGTGCTACTGATTAGAGAATTGTTTACAATGGATACGTTCACGTGGTAGATTTGTAAACATTTTTTTAATTCTTTTTTTAAAAAATTTTTTATTTTTTTTTTGTAGCAGGAATTTCTAGGGATATTTCACATGGATAGGACAGTTGCAGAAATTTCCGAAACAAACTTGTCATGTGATTTTTTATTTTATTTTTTTAATTTTTTTTTTAAACTCCAGCAAACCACTCTGCTTCAAGAAAAGTCTACTCACTGCAAATCAGTGATTAAATCTGTGTATGTAATATCATGGTTTTGATGCAGTTTTTCCCTGTGAATTGCGCCTTCTCATGACGTCACGCCCCGCCCCCTCAATGCAAGTATATAGGAGGTGGCGCGACAGCGGTCACGCCCCCTCCCATAGACTTGCATTGAGGGGGCTGGTCTATGACGTCATTAGCTCCCGTCTCCAGCGTTCAGAACACCCCTTTAAATCTGCAACAAAATATGCAGATTTTTTTTTTTGAGATGTGGATGAGATTTTTTTAAAACCTTGTCTGCATTGAAGTCAATGGGAAGCAAAATCAGCTGCAGACAATATGGCACATGTGACCCTACCCTTAGGGTCAGTTCACATGTGCGTTTTTTTTCTGTTGTAGATTTTGGTACTTATTGAAGTCAAAATCTGCTGCAAGAAACATGTACTTGTAAGCTGACCCTTAGGGCTCGGTCACACAGGCGGATTTACTAGCGAACTCGTAACGTGTTTCCCGCTTTAAATTTGAACGGGGTGGGCGGTTCCACAGATGTTCCTTAACGAAATTTAAGCTGTTGAAAATACGCCGCAGACACTATTGACTTTAATGGTGTCTGCGACTGAGTTTCCGCAGTGGAAATTCTTCGTGCAAAAGTCTGCGACAGCCAGCTTTTGGCTGTCCTGTCATGCTGGGAGTTGTAGTTTGGCAACAGCTGGAGGTACTCTGTTTGGAAAACACTGCTGTAATCCATGGCAGATTTCTGGGGGATTCTGCAGGGTCTGACTTGAAATGAGATCACACTGTGTAAAAGTTTTGCAAATTACTTATTTTTACATGCACTTTTGGCCATAATCTGCAACTTTTTTTTATTTTTTATTTTGTGTGCTGGTTACGGACCCAAAAAAAGATAAACATGCCACAAAATTCTACGCAGTGTGAATCTGGCCTTAAGCCTGTACAGGTTTTTTTTTTTTTTTTAAGCTTCGGAATGTGCAAACAAAGGGGGAGATTTATCAAAACCCGTCCAGAGGAAAAGTTGCTGAGTTGTCCATAGCAACCAATCAGATCACTTCTTTCATTTTTGATAAGGCCTCTACAAAATGAAAGAAGCAATGTGATTGGTTGCTATGGGCAACTCTCCCCAAAATGTTTCCATTCACAATCATTAAATCTCATACAGTACAAAGACAATAGATTTGTTTACACTGTTACTATGGAAACACATAGGTCTGCACAGTAGTTGTTGACAAGACATGGTATGAGATTTATAAGGGCCCGTTCACATTTCCATTTGCATTCAACCTGTTAAGCGTCCGATCGGCTTTTTTTTTTTTTTTTTTTTTTTTTTTGATTGGACCCCAAAACTGGTTGGATGCAAACAGCTACTCTCGGGTCCCAACGTACCCCATTCACTTGCATGAGATCCGTCTGTGATCTGGTTATTTTTTGCAGAGTTCACAATTTTGGAGCAATAACATTGACAGCAGAAGTATACCCCCTTTTAATGCAAGCGTGCAGCACAAGGGGTCTTTCCGAAGTGTAGAACTGCAAGTTGCAGCAGAGCACCTATGCTGCAATATTTATTGTGATCAATGTTACTTCTGTTGTAGGTCATAGGCTAGAACAGTGTTTTCCAAACCAGTGTGCCTCCAGCTGTTGCAAAACTACAACTTCCAGCAAGCCCTTCGGCGATCAGTACATGCTGGGAGTTGTAGTTTTGCAACAACTGGAGGCACACAGGTTTGGATGCCGGGCTAGAAAATGCACAAGACAATTGCATGGTGGTTCAATCAAATTACCTTTCTTGTACTTATGAGGGTTCACATATTTTATCCCTTTTGACCAGTCTTTGGGGTAGCTTGTTCCCCTATCCAGCGTATTTGTCAGCCCTTTCGGGTACGAGTAACGCAGGTCTTGCTGCATGGTGTCATTCATACTTGAGACTCATTTAGAGGCAGATTGATCAATCTGTCTGAGGAGTTTTTTTGTGTGAAAAAAAAAACACCCGAAAAAACTCCAGTGCAATTTCCTGCGTCTGACGTTTTTTCTTGCGTTTTTGCATTTGAGTGGAAATTGCATTTTTGGCCCCTTTTGGCAACAAAAAATGCAGTAGGGATGAGAAAAAATGTATTTAACGAAAAATTTTTTTTATAACAAAATAAATTTTTTTTAAATAGTGTTTTCCTTTTTTTCTCAATCTTTTTGCATTTTTTAGGTAGTACTACTACTCCCAGCATGAAACGAGACTGTTTCATGATGGGAGTAGTAGTACCGGTACTAATAGACATATCGCCCCAGGTGTCACTCCTGACACCCGTTGCGATCGTCCATAATATAGCAGAGATGCGGAGCGGCTCTATACACCGCTCACATCTCTGCACTATACTCCGGGCCGGCCAGTGATGTGAATAGAACATCACTCATTCATATTTTCCGCCCAGAGTGGTGATTGGCCAGATGGTTGCAGCCAATCCCCGCTCTTAGAGAGAAATATGAATGAGTGATGTTCTATTCACATTAGGGCTGTGCGGTATACGGGTTCATACCAAATTTTTTGGGCTGCACAATATGAACTTTCCCCCATACCGCAATACCAGTTTGGCCCCTCCCCCTCGGGAATGTATTATCTGCCCAGGGATGCGCTGTCCCCACGTTGGGGAACTAATCCTATGTGACCCGCCAGCGCTGTTCTGCGCCCCCCCCCCCCCCCCCCCAATTAATGATCAGCCGAGTGGGCTACTACTCACATATGTCACCTTCAAGAACTGCCCTCCTCCTCTTTGTTGGGGGCCGCCGGGTGCTGGAACTCTATACTGTACGCCAGTGGTCTCCAACCTGCAGACCTCCAGATGTTGCAAAACTACAACTCCCAGCATGCCCGGACAACCAATGGCTTTCCGGGCATGCTGGGAGTTGTAGTTTTGCAACAACTGGAGGTCCGCAGGTTGGAGACCACTGGCGTACAGTGAGTTCCATCGCCGGAGGCCCCCAACAAAGAGGAGGAGGGCAGTTCTTGAAGGTGACATATGTGAGTAGTACCCCGCTGGGCTGATCATTCATTGTGGGGGGGGGGGGGGGGGCAGAACAGTGCTGGCGGGTCACATGATTTGGGGCGGAAATATGAATATGTGTATATATACGGCAGTGCAGGGGACCATAGAAGAACGGCCGGCTGCATCTATACATTATACAGAAGGATCGCAACGGACCCGGGGCGATATGTCAATTAGTATAGGTACTACTACTCCCATCATGGAAATGTGGGGGGAAAAAAAAAAGGAACGCGCACACACACATTTTTTTTTTTGTCTGCTACATTTTTAGTGCCCTGCCCGCACACACAAATTGATCCCTGTTTAAAAATGAATAACAATTTCATTATAAAAAGATAAATTTCATTAAATACTGTTTTTTCCATCACTACTGTATCTTTTCTTTTTTTTTTTATTAATAAAGGTTTCTCCATCACCATTTTGGATCGCTAAAGTCCAAAAGAGAATATAAAACGCAAAAACGCCAAAGTTAAAACCCACTTGGCTTTTTTTCTTGGCGTTTTTTTTACTCCCATAGGGATTAAAACGCCACAATTTCAGGGGGAAAAATGCTATAGGCTCAACATGCTGCGACTTTGCAAAACCGCCAAGGAGCTGAAAAACGCCAAAAAAGAATGAAAAAACACCAAAAGGATAAAAAAAAAGCCAAACTGAAAAAACGCAAAGTGGAAAAATAATTTAGTTTTTTTTTTTTTTTTTCAATGGTTTACAGCTAACATCTGGCCTCTACGTTTTTTTTTTTTTTTTAATGAAATAACGCCATGGGCGCCGTTTTGGGGTTTTTTTGCGGGGTAAAATGCCAAAAAAAAAAAGTGGGGAATTAGCCTGAGGCACAAACTGTCTGATTTGCCCATAGCAACCAGTCACAGCTCACGTTTCATATATCAACAACCTCTAATAAAATGAAAGCGGAGCTGTGATTGGTTGTTATGGGCAAAACAAAAAGATTGATAAATCTTGGCCAAAGATTTGGTTGACTTGCATCTATATATCCGTGTGGTCCTCTTCTGTAAGGTCTCCAGCCTGGATGCTATTGATCCTTTTATTTTATATAATTATATTATCAATGAAAAATTGCTGGCACTTTACAATGCCTTGGTATAGCACATATCCTTCCTGGTGCTGCAACCTTTTCGTTGACAGGATATATATTACTTTTCTTATATTTATTTGAATGTTATTTATATAGTGAATCACATAGAAAATCTATATATAGCTTAAGATTGCAGGAGTAGACTACACCGGTTTTGTTTGTCGTCTGTTGCCATGGTGACAAGGCTGCACTGGAGCTGTATACACAAATGGTAGGCTATGATTCATCAGGACTAGAGATGAGCGAACTTACAGTAAATTCGATTCGTCACAAACTTCTCGGCTCGGCAGTTGATGACTTTTCCTGCATAAATTAGTTCAGCTTTCAGGTGCTCCGGTGGGCTGTAAAAGGTGGATACAGTCCTAGGAGACTCTTTCCTAGGACTGTATCCACCTTTTCCAGCCCACCGGAGCACCGAAAAGCTGAACTAATTTATACAGGAAAAGTCAGCAACCGCCGAGCTGAGAAGTTCGTGACGAATCAAACTTACTGTAAATTCGCTCATCTCTAATCAGGACCATTTACATACTTGTTTTTGGAAGAGACACCCTGGGTCACCCTGATACACAAAGGTCAGAGAGGAGTAAGTGAGCATTATTGGATTGCATTTCAAGCTTCTTGCATATACTGTACATACACAGCTTTTCTCATATGACCACACTTGCAGCTCCCACAAACCTTGTCCACTCGGCTTTCCCATGCTTCGGAATGACACCCCTATATTAATATGCAGCAATATCTTCCTGTCCGCTGTATTGCCGCCCAGCTAAGCAGACCTGTCCCATTGATAGACGTCACTTTCTGCAGGAAGACTGAACATGCAGCATAAACAGAGCAGCAGAACTCATTGAGATCAATGGGAGGCTGCTGCAAGCAGAATCTGCACAGAATTTCAGTAATTTGAATGAGCCCTTTTCTGGATTTTTTTTAGCAGGTTTTCCCACTGCGTATTTGAAAGTGGGCGGGCTCTTCTCGGCTGTCCGCAGCAGATTTTCCGTGGCGGAATTTACACTGCGGAAAATCCGCCACAGTCCCTACTGACTTCAATGGGGCTTGCGGCGGATTTTCCGCAGTGTACATTCCGCCACGGAAAATCTGCTGCAGACAGCCGAGAAGAGCCCACCCACTTTCAAATACGCAGCGTAAAACCCGCTAAAAAATCAGCGCGTGTGAACGTACCCTAAAAGTGTAAACAACTCCAGGTGGAAATTTAAAAATATTTCTTGTGCAGTTTTTGAGTTTTTGGTAAAAAGAATTATACTTTTTTTTTATTATAATTTTTTATTTTTGCAATTTCTTATTTTTGCTAACAAAATTGCACATTTTTATAGTTTTTTTTTTTTTTTTTTTGTAAAAACACTGAATTTCTTGTCTTGGGGCCCTGTCTCCAGATAACTCTTTGTGCTCCCTCCACTCTCTTTACATGGACAGGTTGCTCCGCTTTCTGCAGAGCCAAATGTTATCTGTATTTATTTAGCATAAGTGGATGGGAGAGGTTAGTGCGGCTGCTCTCCAGCCTGTATGTGTGTGTGGACATATGAAAGTGTTTTCTTCTTCCTGGTTATGTAATATTTACGTAAATAAAGGTGTTGTTTATAGGTCATGTGACCACTCACATCTGGCCCATTAGGCTGACAGATATGGAAAATGCTATGGCCCAGAACATTGTTTCCCAACCGGAGCCTTCGGCTGTCCGGCCATGCTGGGAGTTGTAGTTTTGCAACAGCTGGAGGCCCTCTGGGAAATGCTGCCACAGAAGAATGAGTCCTAGATTAAGTATAGACATTTAAAAAATATATATTCTTTTTTTTTTTTTTTTTTTTAATCTTATTTTTTATTTTATATAGTCTCTGACACACACTGCTGGAGATGAGCGAACTTACAGTAAATTCGATTCGTCACAAACTTCTCTGCTCGGCGGTTGCTGACTTTTCCTGCATAAATTAGTTCAGCTTTCCGGTGCTCCGGTGGGCTGGAAAAGGTGGATACAGTCCTTGGAAAGAGTCTCCTTGGACTGTATCCACCTTTTCCAGCCCACGGGAGCACCGGAAAGCTGAACTAAATTTATGCAGGAAAAGTCATCAACTGCCGAGCCGAGAAGTTCGTGACGAATCGAATTTACTGTAAGTTTGCTCATCTCTACACACTGCGGTTAGGAGAGAATCAGAGCCCCCGGTCTAGTTTACTTTTGGTTTACATAATGTCTAATTTGTGTGAACGTTTGTCAGTCTCTGTGCACCTGTCATTGTTATGGCTGAGCGCTGGAAGGATGCTGTGTAATGTTTTGTTACTATTTTTATTGCACCAGAGCTTTTAAAAATAAAGTGAAAGTTTCACAAATAGTCTTTATTAAAAAAAATAAAAATAAAATAAAAATAAAAAATCTAGCCCATTTGTGTGTACAGCTCCCAAGGTTGTACTTTTATGTGCAGCCATGGTTGCAGACTTCAAGCGAACTCCTCCTTCTCACTACCTCCTATTTTGGATAACATACATTAAAGGGGTACTCCACTGGAAAACATTTTCTTTAAATTCAACTGGGGCCAGAAAGCTAAACAGATTTGCAAATTACGTCTATTAAAAAAATCCCAATCCTTCCAGTACTTATCAGCTGCTGTATAATACACAGGAAGTTCTTTTCTTTTTGAATTTCCTTTTCTGTTTGACCACAGTGCTCTCTGCTGACACCTCTGTCCATGTCAGGAACTGTCCGGAGCAGAATAGGTTTGCTATGGGGATTTGCTCATTCTCCGTACAGTTCCTGACATGGACAGAGGTGTCGGCAGAGAGCACTGTGGTCAGACAGAAAGGAAATTCAAAAAGAAAAGAACTTCCTGTGTATTCTACAGCAGCTGAAAAGTACTGGAAGGATTGGGATTTTTTTTCCCAATGGAGTACCCATTTAACCCCTTAACGACAGAGGATGTAAATTTATGTCCTGGTGAGGTGGTACTTAACGCACCAGGACGTACATTTACGTCCTAAGCATAACCGCGAGCATCGAAGCGATGCCCGGATCATGTGCAGCAGGGATCCGATCCCGCGGATGTCCGCCATTAACCCCTCAGATGCCGTGATCCATACAGATCACGGCATCTGCAGCATCGCGGTCACTAAAATGGATGATCGGATCGCCCGCAGCGCTGCTGCAGCGATCCGATCATCCAGCACGGCAGACGGAGATCCCCTCACCTGCCTCCGCTGCCTTCCGGGAGTCTTCTGCTCTGATCTGCCTTCCCGCAGACCAGAGCAGGAGATGACCGATAATACTGATCAGTGCTATGTCCTATACATAGCACTGAACAGGATTAGCAATCGAATGATTGCTATAAATAGTCCCCTATGGGGACTATTAAAGTGTAAAATTAAAAGTAAAAAAATGTGAAAAACCCCCTCCCCCAATAAAAACGTAAATTGTCCAATTTTCCCTATTTCACCCCCAAAAAGTGTTAAAAAAATATTTTATATACATATCTGGTATCGCGGCGTGCGGAAATAACTGAACTATTAAAATAAAATGTTAATGATAACGTACGGTGAACGGCGTGAACATAAAAATAAAAAATGTCCCAAATAGATACTTTTTTAAAATATTTTATTCCCAAAAAAATTTATAAAAAATGGGTTAAAAGTTCTATATAAGCAAATATAGTGTCAATAAAAAGTGCAGATCACGGCGCAAAAAATGAGCCCTCATACCGCCGCTTATACGAAAAAATGAAAGTCATAGGTCTTCAAAATAGGGGGATTTTAAACATACTAATTTGGTAAAAAAGTTAGCTATTTTTATTTTTTTTATTTTTTTAAGGGTAATAGAAAAATATGTTCTCATGGGTATCATTTTAATCGTATTGACCCAAAGAATAAAGAACACATAATTTTTACCGTAAATTGTACGGCGTGAAAACAAAAGCTTCCAAAATTTGCAAAATTCCGGTTTTCTTTTTAATTTCCCCACACAAATAGTATTTTTTTTGTTGTGCCATACATTTTATGGTAAAGTGAGTGATGGCATTACAACGGACAACTGGTCGCGCAAAAAACAAGCCCTCATACTAGTCTGTGGATGAAAACATAAGTTATGATTTTTTTAAGGCGAGGAGGAAAAAACGAAAACGTAAAAATTTAATTGTTTGGGTCCTTAAGGCCCAAATGAGCTGCGTCCTTAAGGGGTCAAGAAGATTATGGAGGGTATGCTTATGTGGGGTCAATGTGCTGCAGTTTCAGTCCAGACTTTGCAGGCAGGTAAACCGAACTCTCTTATATGTACCAGCAAGGTGGATGAGACTTTAAAGGGGTACTCCGGTGGAAAACTTTTTTTTTTTTTTTTTTAAATCAACTGGTGCCAGAAAGTTAAACAGATTTGTAAATTTTAATTCTGTTAAAAATTCTTAATCCTTTCAGAACTTATTAGCGGCTGTATACTACAGAGTAATTTCCTTTATTTTTGGATTACTTTCCGGTCTGACCGCAGTGCTCTCTGCTGACATCTTGGTCCATGTCAGGAATTGTCCAGAGCAGCATATGTTTGCTATTGGGATTTTTTTGTCAGCAGAGAGCACTTTGGTCGTGACAAAAAAGAAATCTAAAAAGAAAAGCACTTCCTCTATAGTATACAGCCACTAATAAGTATGGGAAGGATTAAGATTTTGAAATAAAGTAATATACAAATCTGTTTAACTTTCTGGCATCAGTTGATTAAAAAATAATAATCATTTTCCACTGGAGTACCCCTTTAAGGCTATGTTCATGCGAAGAGAGTTTCTGTACAGCATTCCGAGGTAATATTTTGTTAAAATTCTGATGCAGCGCAGTTCCATTGATTTCAGTGGGATTCTGCTGCACTGTGCACACGGCGTAATTTCTGCAGCATGTTTCTACTGCAGAAATCCAGTTCAGTGTTTCTGCAGATTCTGCTCGGAGATGCATTGCCATCTATGAAGACTGCAC
>NW_026608488.1:22500-35000 GCF_029499605.1 Hyla sarda
GTGAAGATCCGGAAGCTGGCCCCTTTTTCTTCCAGCGGCTTGCTGTGTAACCTCGGCCTCCGCCATGTTGTGTTCGGTAAGTGGGATGTCGGGGGGTGTGTTCTTGCTTCTGTCCTTCCTATCTTCTGACGTCCGAGGCAAATCTTTTCTTCCGGTTTCTTCCGTGGCTCAGCGACGAATCTGCGACCTCTTCCGGCGCATTCACAGGTAGTTTGTTTTTGTTTTTTTACCAATAAAGTTTTTTTTTTCTAATTGACAAACTGTCTGCGCAAGCGCGAGTACGCAAGTGCTACGCTAACAGCGTAGCGTACGTTAGGTCTACGCTAATAGCGTAGCTTCGCGCAAGCGCAGACAGTTTGTCAATTAGACAAAAAAACTTAATTTTCTAATTGACAAACTGTCTGCGCTTGCGCGAAGCTACACTGTTAGCGTAGCACTTGCGTACTCGCGCATGCGCAGACAGTTTGTCAATTAGACAAAAAAAACGTTATTGGTAAAAACCAAACTACCTGCGCATGCGCCAGAAGAGGCCGCAGACTCGTCGCTGAGTGACGGAAGAAAAAGGAAGAAAAGATTCTCCTTGGACATCAGAAGATAGGAAGGACAGAAGCAAAAACACCCCCCCCCCCGACATCCCACTTACCGAACACAACATGGCGGAGGCCGAGGTTACACAGCAAGCCGCTGGAAGAAAAAGGGGCCAGCTTCCGGATCTTCACAAAAGGTAAAAAAATACATCTATACATAATCACAACACACACAAAAAAACACATACTTATACACACATAACACACAAACATAATAACAAAAAACAGTATAAACAAGGGAGAACCCCTTTAAGACCCCGTAAATAACCGAATTGGCTTACATGTCCAGGATCCCACAAGTGTGGACATAGACGGTGAATGAACAGCAGTACTGAGTTTGTCTCCGCTGTCAATGGAGACCGATTCAAAATCCAAAAATACGTCAATTGCAACACAACATTTGTTGCGTAGATGGTCACGTGTCGGGAATGTAACATCCAATATGTGGGATGTACGACGAATGCTCTAAAAGTGAGAGTTGGGAAGCATTTGTCTGACATCTCACACTTTGGTTCCCGACACGTGTCCATAATCGGCAAACACCGTGCAGACTTTCACCAGGGCAGTTTTTCAAGTACTCTGGTCCAAGGTATTGAACGGGTTAGCGCCCTTGTACATGGTGGTGATCACAGACACAAACTGCTTGACGCGGAGGTCTTTTGGATACTCAAGTTGGGAACTAGGTTCCCGATGGGAATGAATGAACGATGTTTTCTGCATTACTGAATTGTTGGTTTGCAGCATAAGTGTGTGTCCGGGATCCGTATATAACATTTTGCTGACCAGATCTATCTGAGTTCTCTACGAAATAATTTATTTCCAATTTATGGGAGCATCTGTGGTTTTGTGTAAGTTTTAGTAGAGGAGTATTTTGCACGTTGTGATTGTGTTAGTTTATATATTGGCTATTTACCCTTTGCACACGGACCTACAGAAACACCAGAAATACTAAGTAAAGTTTAACATCATGACAGATGATGCAATTTTTTGCTCCTTCCTCCTATTCTGTATACAATATATATCAGCGGTCTTCAACCTGCGGACCTCCAGATGTTGCAAAACTACAACTCCCAGCATGCCCGGACAGCCGTTGGCTGTCCGGGCATGCTGGGAGTTGTAGTTTTGCAACATCTGGAGGTCCGCAGGTTGAAGACCACTGATATATACTATGTTCTGCCTGTTAATGTTTTATTTTATGCTGTTTATACAGGATATGAAAAGAGTATTTTTTAATATATACGGTGTGTGTTTTTAACATTTGTATCTATAATCCTGTTTATGCTATATTCAGTATTTTTGTTTTTTTCTTTTTATATCACATGGTTTGGATACTGGGTGTTAGAAAATATCTTAACATTCATTTAGTGAATTTTCATTTTTGACCAGGTAACATTTGGTTATGGATAGAATTAGAGATGAGCGAACTTACAGTAAATTCGATTCGTCACGAACTTCTCGGCTCGGCAGTTGATGACTTTTCCTGCATAAATTAGTTCAGCTTTCCGGTGCTCCCGTGGGCTGGCAAAGGTGGATACAGTCCTAGGAGGCTCTTTCCTAGGACTGTATCCACCTTTTCCAGTCCACGGGAGCACCTGAAAGCTGAACTAATTTATGCAGGATAAGTCATCAACTGCCGAGCCGAGAAGTTTGTGATGAATCGAATTTACTGTAAGTTCGCTTATCTCTAGATATAATGTGTTTATATATACTGCCACCTATCTTGTCATTGCTACTGTTATGTTTATTTTTCAAACACATTTGAGGTGAAGATCACATGTAAGTCCCTGCCTGTGTAGGTGGAGTTTTCACCTTAAAGGGGTATTCCAGGAACATACTTTTTTTTTTTCTTATTTTTTTTTTTTATATATATCAACTTGCTCCAGAAAGTTAAACAGATTTGTAAATTATTTCTATTAAAAAGTCTTAATCCTTTCAGTACTTATGAGCTTCTGAAGTTAAGGTTTTTCTTTTCTGTCTAAGTGCTCTCTGATGACACGTGTCTCGGGAACTGCCCAGTTTAGAAGAGGTTTGCTATGGGGATTTGCTTCTAAACTGGGCGGTTCCCGAGACAGGTGTCATCAGAGAGCACTTAGACAGAAAAGAACAACCTTAACTTCAGAAGCTCATAAGTACTGAAAGATTAAGATTTTTTTAATAGAAGTAATTTACAAATCTGTTAAACTTTCTGGAGCCAGTTGATATATATATATATATATATAAAAAAAAAAGTTTTTTTCCTGGAATACCCCTTTTAATCTGTCCAGGTGTCTCACCTGGCGGTGGGCGGAGTTCTCGCCCTATATAGAGTGGATGGATTCTGGGTATGTGTAGTACGACTAAGGTGGCGACACCTGTCGAAACCTAAATAAATTAGCATTTTATCCTTGTGACTGCGGTGCTGGAATTTCCTTTTGTTCCGGTCTTCTCTACGCGTGCAGTCCTCACTCCTCTGTGCACCCCTGACCAGGCGGTGAGCTGGACATCACTGTGTATCTCTTAATTTTTAAAATTGTCTAAAATATTGTCTGAAACCCCCAGAGCACATTTTCTAACTTAAATGGGCCATTTTGTGACTGGCAAAACAGTGTGAAAAATCACTTTATATACATAATCATTGATAAATCCCCCCCCCAAATGAGGGTTAATACTCTTGTCGATCCACGGTAGAAATTTGGGAAATATCTACCCAGAAAACACAGACTGGCTTTCCGCACATTTGAAGGTTCTGGCAGGGGCACTAGGACCAATAGAAAATGCTCTGTGTCATAGACGGCAATGCTTTTCTGAGCGGAATCCGCAGAAAGAATAGACATGTCTATTCTTTCTGCGGACAAGGAAATTGGGAAATTCCGCCATATGCACAGTGCATCAGTATCCCATTGAAATCAATGGGGCTCTGCTGCAGTTGGATGCTGGGAAATTACGCCATGTGAACATGGCCTTAGCAGTAGAAGTTATATTTCTAAGTGTGTGAACTTATCCCTAAGTGTCCTCCGTTTGTAGGAATAAATACATACGTGCCTCTGTTCCTCTTAACAACAATGTTATTGTACTTTTTATTATATTGGTCTTAAGACTATGAATTCTCAATGTAGAAATGTCTGTCATATAGAACTATACAGTGATGGGCGGCTATCTCATGAACATGTCACATAAATTAAGGCTACACACAGCAAGGCCTCAGGAGATGAACACTACTCCGCTTTACAGCCACTGGTCTTATACTGGATATAGATGGGAGCGTTCAGAACACTTTATGAAAGAAGAATTCTTAGCTGGTGGCTAAGACAAGTGGATTGGGATCAGTTCACATCATGTACAGTTTTGACAATCCAACCCCCATGCAGAAGTCTGGAGTAACTAATGCCCCTATAGTGTGCCCACCCCTAAAAATTAACCTATTGATCCTGATGAGATAGTATGGTGCTGGTGTTGAGCTGAGTATTACTTGGAGTTGGCAGGGTAATCTCCCTGTTTCAGGGTCAAAGAAACGGTGCTACAGGCCACCGACCGATACACCATCAAAGAGTGCGAATTAAAAAAAACTGTTTTGCCACCCTCAACATGTTTCGCTGTCACAACGGCTTTGTCAATAGGCTGAAATATGGTAAATAGTCATTTGCCATATACAGTCTCAGAACAGGTGTATAACTATTATATCTCTTGATCCCATAGTGAGAGCAGTCTACAGGTAGAGCTGTGTGGGGGAGGGATCTGATAGATGATATCATCCTGTAGTTCCAAGTCCGCTTACATAGGAATTACCTCTTCTTCTGACACATTAAGGACTCATCCACACTACTGAATTTCCTCTTCTTCTCTATGCAAAATCCATGGTGCAAATGTAGAAATTCTGCCTGGAATCCTTGTGAAATCAGAGCCCTAATGGAAGGTCCTGATGATGATTATTTTCTGCTTGGAGAATGGACATGTCAATTCTTGAAGCAGAAAATAATCCGGATCAGATCCCTCCTTTGACATCAATGGGGCTTTGATTCCACAAGGTTTCCAGGCAGAATTTCCACATGGAAATTCTGCTTGATTCTGGCTTAAATTACTTGGTTGCCATGGTTTTTTTCAGTGAGTAGAGGAAATTTAAAGGGGTACTCCGGTGGAAAAACAATTTTTTTTTCTTTTTTAAATCAACTGGTGTCAGAAAGTTAAACATATTTGTATATCACTTCTATTAAAAAATCTTAATCCTTCAAGTATTTATTAGCTGCTGAATACTACAGAGGAAATTCTTGTCTTTTTGGAATGCTTTCTGATGACATCACGAACACACTGCTCTCTGCTGATGTTATTATAATAAGTCTTTATTTATTGTTGTCCTTAGTGGGATTTGAACCCAAGGCCCCAGCACTGCAAGGCAGCAGTGCTAACCACTAAGCCACCATGCTGCCCTTTGCTGACATCTCTGTCCATTTTAGCAACCATGCATAGATGTATGCTAAGGGCAGCATGGTGGCTTAGTGGTTAGCACTGCTGCCTTGCAGTGCTGGGGCCTTGGGTTCAAATCCCACTAAGGACAACAATAAATAAAGACTTATTATTATAATAACATCAGCAGAGAGCAGTGTGTTCGTGATGTCATCAGTGTTCCAAAAAGAAAGGAATTTCCTCTGTAGCATTCAGCAGCTAATAAGTACTGGAAGGATTAAGATTTTTTAATAGAAGTAATTTACAAATATGTTTAACTTTCTGGCACCAGTTGATTTAAAAAAAGAAAAAAAATTGTTTTGCCACCGGAGTACCCCTTTTAAGTGTGGACGAGCCCTTAAAGGATCCCTTTTAATCATGCTCCTGACGACAGGATGTCAGAAGATATCGGGGCCCTTGTTTGCAGACTATCGCGATCTGCGGATGGAGTTCCATACAAGTCTATGGAACTTCCATCAACTCTGTCTCCAGATGCCAGATGGCTCTAGTCTGCAAACAAGTCACGGGATCAGAAGCACCCCCAATATTTTCGGACGGATCTTGCTGCTGACGGCATGAATAAATGTATCTTTGAAATACTGTCAAACTGATGATCACATGACCCACTAACAGTCATGAAACACATTGATGCAGCTGTGCTGGAATGAAACAAATGGTGCTGTAGGGGAGAAAACCCATAGTGCTTCTTGTAAATCTTGTTGCATTTTATTTTCTCAACAATCCTAGTAGTCTTGTTCTATGTTTATATATCAATGCTGCACCCATGCATCTAAGTAAGGCTGCATTCACACCACATTTTTGCAATACAGTTCCCGTATCAGGTTTTTGATGAAAAAATGGATTCCTCAAAACTGGACTAAACTGTATCAAAACGTGTGTACAAATTTTAACCTGTATACGGTTTGAAAAATGATGTCCGGTTGCATTCGTTTTTAACCGTATAGGTTTTTAACTTTTCAATCAATTATGAATCAATTTTCACTTGTTTGATTTAAATTCCATGAAGAAAAACTGCGCAAAGTCAAAAACCGTATGGTGCAAACCGGTTGGAACCATACCAACATACGGTTCTCATTGACTCCCATATACAAAAAAGTATATGGTTTAATATGGTTTTTCACCCGGACCAAAAACCGTTGTAGGCTACGGTTTTGGGTACGGGAAAAAAACGGACAAAACTGTACAAGACACACAACGGATGCAACATTTGGCATATGGTTTTCAATGGAGAGTCAATGTATACTGTTCTCAAAAAGGTTACGTACGGTTTTTACATTGAAAATGTATATGGCAACTGTATTGCAAAAACGTGGTGTGAATGCACCCTGAGAAGTATATATGACTACAGGAGAAGACTACACTGGTTTTGTTTGTTACAACAGGATTACATAGATGCTGTATGGAAGTTTTTTTATCAGAAAGTATTTCTAATTTACTTTTCTTGTTCGGCTCCATTGGGTAACACAGGAACCGTGGGTATATCTTGCTGCCACTAGGTAGTTGAAATTAGGCATTAACAAAAAAGTAGTATACCCCGCCCACTGACTCTGAGCTAATCAGTTTTAGCTTAGTGTCAGTAGGAGGCAGATGCAGGTCTGTTTTCTAGTTTTTCATAAAGTATTAGATTTTTCTCTCCTTTGTTGTTTTATTTAAGTTGGAGCGACAGGAGCATGGCGCTGCCTGATCCCCCACTTGTGAGGAAGGGGCACGGTACATAAAGTATGCACAGTCAACCTCTTCTCACCATGGACCAGCACTAAGGTTGTGCCCTTCGTCCGGGTCCCCTCTTACCCCTGCTCACCCTGCTTCAGCAGCCTGGCATGATGCAGAGAGGTACTAGGCTGGTTGAAGACATCAGAGGTGAGTATGTGGGACATCTTCCTTGTAGGTAAGTACACCCCTGGCTCCCTGGAGTGTGCAGTCTCTGACCCTCCCCCGGTTTGGGTGTCCTCTCTCTTTCAGATGATCTCTGAACTGGCGCAAGTTTCCAGAGAGATGGCTGCTGCCTTAAAGTGGTCCTCTTTACGCCCTCACTCCCGGGAGGCTCGTTCAACCTCCTATGGCCACCCCACCTGGCGCACTCACAAGCGCCCTAGGGTCATTTACGCAGACTCCTCACCCAATGGGTCATCTTCACGCTGCTCTCGCTTCCTATCTCAATCTACCAGGCAGCATCCATGCTCCCGCGGTCGCTCTCCTGGGGGCTGCTCCCGATCTCCGTCCCGCCGTTCCAGGTCTCCTATACCCGGATCTGGAGCTTCCACTGCCGTTCCCGGTCTCCTGGGGAACTGGTGGACGCTGACTCGGATCCGCACTTGGCGGCTGAGGAGCTGTCATCAATGTCGGATGTGGTGGACAGTTTGGTGTCAGCTGTCAGGGACACCTTTCACCTACAGGAAATAAACATTTGAAATATTTGTCGCACGGCCACTTTAAGTAGACTAAGGTAGAGCAGATCTGTGGTCACTCATCATATTGCGTGTTTTGATAAGTTTGGTGCACATCCGCCCCTTTCTCCTCAACATTTGTGCTCTAAAGTTCAAACCTCACACCAGACTTCGTAAATGTCCCTCTGAGTCTTTTTGACATGAACATCAAATGTTGCAAAATGTACAGTAGGATTCATGGGGTTATAAAAAAAAATAAATAAAAAAGCTCTTCTTGTCTTACAGCTTAGACCTATGAATTTAAATGCAACTTTGCTAAGAAAATCCTGGACAACCCTTTGTACAAGCATTACATAATTTGGCTAGAGACAAAAAAGGATGAAGCGGCACTCCAACGGATTAAAATCCAAAATGTGAATTTATTCACCCATCAGTACAGATGCAACGTTTCGTTCCACAATCAGGAACTTTCTCAAGCCAGTTCCTGATTGTGGAAGGAAACGTTGCATCTGTACTGATGGGTGAATACATTCACATTTTGGATTTTAATCCGTTGGAGTGCCGCTTCATCCTTTTTTGTCTCTACTGAATGTCTGGGATTGTGAGTCGGATCCCTGGAGCTGTGCACCCACCTAGGACTATAAGCCCTTCACTGTGCCTTACCTCACCTCACCTTCTCTGACATCATTTGGCTAAAGGTATAAAAATGCATCCTAGGATTCTGTCTAATGCTCTATTTAACCCCTGAACTACCTGCCCCTCTCCTTTATGTCCGAATGTTACCACAGTTTACAGGTGGTTGAAGCAGATACTGTGGTTTCTTCCCTTTTTCCTCTTCTCAGAATGCAGCTTCATTGAGGAAAGGTAAATAAAAGGCAAGTACTTACAGGCGACTGACTGACTGACAGCCGCCCAGGAGCACTGAGTGGTCACAGGCCGCCACTCACTCTGTGTTAGGATGTCAAGAATGCTGCGTGCATCAGCAGTTCAGCACACAATGACACGAAGCGTAGTTTATGTATAGAGTTGCTAGCATAGCCCTTTAAAGAAATTTTTTTTTCACAAATGCTATTATCACACACATAGTTTAATCTCTTATATTTTATATATATATATTATATACATATATTTTTTTATATATTTATTTTTATTATATTTTTAATTTTTTTTTATTTTATGTTATATTTATTATTATTATAATTTTTTATTTTTTTTTACTCTCTGCTTCAGGGGAAAACTGGGTGATAACCCATATGACAGCTCTTACTAGTTAGGCAGAATTGGACTAATTGCAAGTCAGCCCACTCCAGTGACTAGCTAGACTGCATAAAAAAATAAAAAATAAAAAAACTATGTATGTGTGTGTGTGTGTATATATATATATATATATATATATATATATATATATATATATATATATATAAAATATGTGTGTGTGTGTGTATATATATATATATATATATATATATATATATATATATATATATATATATTTATTTATATTTATTCCTTTATGGTTTTGATAATTTATGAAAATAAAAATTACTGTCATTTTATTCAGATCCTATGCACACCCATGTGTCTCCATGGGGACAGACAACTAACAAACTCTGTGTAGTCTGATTCTGCAGTCATACTTCCCTCCATAAGTCACCTAATAACCTACTAAACCTACTCAAAGACTGAAGGAGACAAGGTTTTTGTTCATTTACCATTTAGGTGCATAGGTCAGTGTTTTCCAACCAGGGTGCCTCCAGCTGTTGTAAAACTACAACTCCCAGCATGCCCGGACAGCCGTTGGCTGTCCGGGCATGCTGGGAGTTGTAGTTTTACAACAGCTGGAGGCACCCGGGTTGGATAACAATGGCATAGGTAAACGACTTTCACCTCAATTTTTTTAAGGCCTTCCCAACTACAGGGCCACTGCTCTACCACATAGCCACATACAGGGGGAGATTTATCACAATCTGTCCAGAGGAAAAGTCGCCCAGTTGCCCAAAGCAACCAATCAGATGGCTTCTTTCATCTTGCAGAGGCCTTGTTAAAAATGAAAGAAGCAATCTGACTGGTTGCTATGGGCAACTGGTGCACAGGTTTTGATAAATCTCCCCCAATGTGTGTTAGTACCATGTATTCATGTTTACGTTGCATAACCCCATCTATTACAGTCTATATAAGTATCCATAATTTTTCTTTTCAATTTCCATTCCAAATAGTGCATGCAAAAAGGTCATGTCGTCAACAAACATCGCACTTTGCATTTCATGGCTTTGTAGTTATTACCTTTGTCTGAATCAGTGTTTCCCAACCAGGGTGCCTCCAGCTGTTGCAAAAATACAGCCAAAAGGCTGTCCGGGCATGCTGGAAAACTAAAACTTCCAGCATGCCCGGACAGCCTTTGGCTGTATTTTTGCAACAGCTGGAGGCACCATGGTTGGGAAACGCTGGTCTGGATATTCACAAAGCATAGACATTCACATGTAACCTTGATATTCTTAAGTGAATAATAAGTTGGACTTAATTTTGCATATTTTGGAAAATCTGTTGTGTGACATGAATTTACAGAAGTTGTAATCATAAAACAGGAAGAATATTGATCAGGTATAGGTGAATCTATCAGTAGGCAGACAATGGTGTAAATAAGCCTACTGGTTGGTAGGGCTGGTGTTTAGGAGTCCAAGCCTTTTTGTTAATATGTAAATTATATTTAAAGGGGTACTCCACTGGAAAACATTTTTTTTCCAAATCAACTGGTGCAAGAAAGTTAAACAGATTTGTAAATTACTTGTATTTAAAAATCTTAATCCTTCCAGTACTTATCAGCTGCTGTACGCTTCACAGGAAGTGCTTTTCTTTTTTTGAACTTCCTTTCTGCCTGACCACAGTGCTCTCTGCTGACACCTCTTTCCATGTCAGGAACTGTCCAGAGCAGGAGCAAATCCCCATAGCAAACCTATCCTGCTCTGGACAGTTCCTGACATGGACAGAGGTGTCAGCTGAGAGCACTGTGGTCAGACAGAAAGGAAGTTCAAAAAGAAAAAAGAACTTCCTCTGGAGCATACAGCAGCTAAGAACTTAAGATTTTTTTAAATAGAAGTAATTTACAAATCTTTTTAACTTTCTGGTAGGGATCGACCATTATCGATTTTTATTTTATTTTAGGGCTGATACTGATAATCTGTGACCTTTCAGGCCGATAGCCGATAACTTATACCGATATTCCGGTATAAGTTATTGGCTATTCCCCCCCCCCCCCCAGGCCCCACAGAAGCCACTGCAGATCAATGATTTAAAGCGGGCGCTTTAAATCAATGAACTGCAGCGGCTTTTGTGGGGCCAGAGACCGCCGCCCGCTTCTCTTCCCCTGCCTGTCCTGGGGTCCTCCTAGTCGAGCCACCACCACCGCTGCCCCATTGCCTCCCCCATCCCCGGTTTTATAATTACCTGTTCCCGGGGTCCGCGCTACTTCTGGCTCCGGCGGCGTCCTGAGCTGTCACTGTGCGCACTGATGGTGATGTCTCATTGAGGACGTCACTCATCATTGCGCTGCGCAGTGCGCGGGACGTTGCAGGAGCCAGAAGTAGCGCGGACCCCAGGTAATTATAAAACCGGGGATGGGGGAGGCAATGGGGCAGTGGCTGCGGTCTTTGGCCGGGGAGACGAGGCGGGGGGTCGGGGCATTTTTGGCATATCGGCAAGGTAATTGCCAATACCGATAATGTCCAAAATCGTGAATATCGGCCGATATCGGCCATACCGATAATCGATCGATCCCTACTTTCTGGTACCATTTGATTTAGAAAAAAATGTTTTCCACCGGAGTACATCTTTAAGCGCCTAGGTGGTATTCTCCAGCCAGGAAAGAGCATAGGGGTAGTCAGACCATCTCCTCTTATTCACCACATCCAATGCCATTGTCAGTCAAAGGTAGGGGTAGGCTTATGCCTGTGGACATGGAGGTGGTGAATAAGAGGAGAGGGGCTGGCTGAGCCTGGTCTCTTGCTGTTCTATGGAGTGCCTACCTAGTGAGCCGCCTTTACATATTAACAAAAAAGCTTTGTTCTCTGCACTGTAAAGGTCTATGGATATGAAAGCCCAGAATACTGATGCCTAGCCTTATCTAGCCATGGGCTTGTCTGTGTCTGCTTTCTTGCTGACAAGTCCACTTTAGGCCATATTCACATGCCAAAATTTCCAAATGAAATTCTATGGGAGAATTCTGCTTGGAAATTCCTTATGTTTTCAATGGGATTTTGCTACTCCATGCATCCAGATTCCAGTCTTGGCTGCACATGAAAATCCTTTAGTTGGAATCAGCTCGGAAATGCATTGGCGTCTATGGAGAAAGCGCATTCCTGAATGGTCCTAGCGCCAGCGATTTTTCTTTTTCTGTCGGCGGCTGCAATTTGTAGATTGTCTGCCCATGTGAATGTACCTAGGTGGGTTCACACTGGGTAATTCAATTTACTCAAGTAATTCCTCTTGAATTCTCAGATAAAGAAAATAATTAACTTCTGCTTTTGCAATTGACTTCAATGTATTTTACTCTGCACTGTTCACACTGCGAAAATTCCGCTTGCGGAATTCCGCTCCGCCAGAAAAAAGAACATGTTCATTCTTCTTGCGGAATACGCAAACAGAACTCCATTGAAGTCAAAAATAAATAAATAAAAAAAGGGAAATTCTGATTGGTGGTTGTAGTCCAGCAAAAAAAAAAAAAACGTTTCCTCCTATATTCTGTGCGGAAAATCAGCGCGAAATTCCGTGTTAATTGCGCAAAAATTTTGCGCAAACTTCACACAAATTTTGCACAAAAAAAAACGTAAATTCTGCGGCTGAATTTTTACACTAGGTTTTCTCTCCTATTCCTCAGTGTGAACGCACCCTTAAAGTGTTCGAGTAAAGAGTTTTTTGACTTTTCGATGAGAAAGAATGCCGCCCCCTGTTCAGTTTGCACGTCCACCCGTCTGCTGGGAAAGTAAAAAGGGAGTATATTATCAGCTGCCAGAGTGGGAAGGAGACCACTTCTCTCCAAAGGAATTATAGAGTAATAGAAAATATGAAGTACATTCACACTGAGCAAATC
>NW_026608488.1:340000-472918 GCF_029499605.1 Hyla sarda
CATGATGCTTCACTGATAACAACTTCCTTTCCCTGCCAACAACAACAATCCTGGGAAGTTTTCCAGCATGGCAATTAAAACAGGCAGGCAAAAAAAAAATATATATATATATATTTAAATTCCCTTTCTCCTGGGCTCTAAAACTAAAAAAAAATTTTAAAAATCACTCTTTTTTCATTAGTCAATTTGTCAAGAAATTTCCGCTACTTTGAGAAAATACTACAGCTTTGTTACAAATAATACCAGTACACGGGAAGGAAATGTTATCACCACACATATAACCATCACACTGTTACTGATTAAATCCTGTATACTGAGACCAATATTAACAATAATACCAGTATACAAGGAGGAATATTATCACCATACATATTGTCATCATACTGTTACTGACCAAATCCTGTATATTGAGATAGCTATTATCAATAATACCAGTATACAATATTATCACTATACATACTTATCTCCATCATACTGTTACTTACCAAATCCTGTATACTGAGACTAATATTACCAATAATACCAGTATAAGAGAAGGAAATGTTATCACCATAAATATTACCATCACACTGTTACTGACCAAATCCTGTATACTGAGACCAATATTACCAATAATGCCAGTATACAATATTATCACTATTCATATCACCATCAGACTGTTACTGACCAAATCCTGTATACTGAGACCAATATTACCAATAATACCAGTATACAAGGGACAATAATATGGCCACATTATGATTGCTACCAGTACACCACTTAGTGACTGGGGGCCTCGAACTGCAGCTCCATCAGCCCCCAACTTAATCCGGCCATGAAATTAGCAACCACAGCACTCACCAAAAATGCAACCATGACAATGCAACAATACCAGCCTATCATGGGAGGGGGCACTCTGGTCACAGATGGAGCCCCTCTTTCTGTTTACCTGCTTAGATGCTGTGGTTACCTTAGGCAATAACATTGAAGTGGTTGAACTACAAAGACAGGAGATATTTCCAATTCTCTAACATCTACTGCGTATGGATAGGTCTCTGCTCTGGAGACAGAGCGAACCTCCATAATACAATAACAATATTCAGTAAATATATTTTGAATGACGCATGGCTTTAGAGCACAGGGTAAATGTAAAAGGAAATTTTCATTATAGGTCAATTTGAAATGTCATATTTGGGTGTGTTACCTTAATGTCATTTTTATTGCATTTGCTGATTTATTCTTCACCTTAACTCTCCAGATTTAACAGCTCTTATCAGTGCATGTATGACATTAGTGAATAATAACATCCAGCCATGACTGTGCCAATGTTCAGATAATAGGGAACAGCAATCTAAGGTCATGTAGTATAATTATATTTAACCCCTTAAGGATGCAAGGTTTTTCGTTTTTTGCACTTTAGTTTTTTCCTCCTCACCTTTTAAAAATCATAACCCTTTCAATTTGCACCTAAAAATCCATATGATAGCTTATTTTTTGCGCCACCAATTCTACTTTGCAGTGACATCAGTCATTTTACCCAAAAATCTACAGCGAAACGGAAAAAAAATAATCGTGCGACGAAATTGAAGAAAAAACGCAATTTTGTAACTTTGGGGGCTTTCGTTTCTATGCAGTACATTTTTCAGTAAAAGTGACACCTTCTCTTTATTCTGTAGGCCCATACGATTAAAATGATACCCTACTTATATAGGTTTAATTTTGTACTTCTGGAAAAGATGCACGGAAATTTATACGTTTAAAATTGTCATATTCTGACCCCTATAAATTTCTGCGTATGGGGCGGTATGAGGGCTAATTTTTTGCGCCGTGATCAAAGTGACCAAAAATACGTTATTTTGGACTTTGGAATTTTTTCTCGCGCATACGCCATTGACCGTGCGGTTTAATTAATGATATATTTTTATAGTTCGGAAATTTACGCACACGGCGATACCACATATGTTTATATTTATTTTTATTTACACTGTGTTTTTTTTATGGGAAAAGGGTGATGATTTGAACTTTTATTAAGGAAAGGGTTAAATCACATTTATTAACTTTTTTTTTACACTTTTTTTTTGCAGTGTTATAGCTCCCGTAGGGACCTATAACACTGCACACACTGATTGCCAGCACTGTTCACTGCAAAGCCATAGCTTTGCAGTGATCAGTGTTATCGGCGGTCGATTGCTCAAGCCTGCATCTCAGGCTTGCAGCAATCAATTGTCGAAGGGACACGCCAGAGGAAGGTAAGAGGACCTCCGCTCGTGTCCCAGCTGATCGGGACACCGCATTTTCACTGCAGTGGTCCCGATCAGTCCCACTGAGCAGCTGGGCAGCTTTCACTTTCGCTTTCACTTTCATTGATCGCGGTGCCGCGCGCTATTAACCCTTTAGACGCGGCGTTCATAAAGGGTTAATAGCGCGCGGCACTGCGATCAATGCTGCGCGCTATTAGCCCGTCTCCCGGCTTCAGATACATGCCGGGATCGACCCGATATGACGCGGGGTCACCGCGTGATTCCGCGTTATATTGCGGGAGCCAGCCAAGGACATAAATATACGTCCTTGGTCATTAAGGGGTTAAGGAAAAAATGCTTATGTATGAAGCAAAGTAAAGGAAAAGTAAAGAAGTCAGGAAACTATAAAACTGTGCCTGCTGCTTACACCAACAACACATTATAGGAGTTACTAGCAGAGCAGTCATAGGGGATGCAAATGTAGCAGTAGAATCTAGGGCCTGGTGTCTGAGGGCCCCCAAAAGCCCCTCTGCCACATAAGAATGTGCTGCCATGGGGGTGCTAGGAATGCCTGATCACTTCATGATGCCAGGGCACCGTTAGCCTGTACATGGTCCGAGGTTGGAGACCTCCAGCTTCCCCTGGTGGGGTGCTGGGAGGACTTCCCGACGGGGCCGAGGTACTGGGCGACAGAGGGAGAGTCTGCCTGCTTCCTTCCCCTGGGGTAGGGTTTTTTTGGTTCGTTTGGCGGAGCATGGGGAGTCTGCTATGTGTCCAGTGAGGTGTTTCAGGGCTTTGCGGCCAGGGGTTGGTTGTCCGTTGCTGCAGCATGTGACTGGGGAGTTCTTGTCTCATTATCAGATCATTCAGGTTTTTCCACGATGTGTGGTTTTGGCCGGTCAGGATGCGGGGGAATTTAGCTCCCATTCGTTCCGGATAGGGACGGCCACCGAGGCTGCCCGGTGGGGGCTGGGGGCTGAGGTGATCAAGCGTATTGGCCGGTGGGAGTCTGGGCGGTTCCAGGTGCATGTCCGGCCTCATTTACTGTAAGTGTTGTGGGGGTGCTTGTTTTGGTTGTGGTCTGTTTATTTTTTCTTTTGTGTCTTGCAGATGCATGGTCCTTGCTTAATATGGATTGTGGGTCACTCTTACGTGCGGAGGGGTAGCGTGAGGGCTGCGGTGAGGCCGGATGGTCGGCAGCTGGGTTTCCCCAGGGCTGTTGCTCAGGTGCGCTGGTTGGGGCGGGGTGGGCTTCTGTGGTCGGAGCTCCTCCCGTTTGTGCACTCTTTTGTGGAGATGGATCGTCCCCCGGATGTGCTTGTTGTGCACGCGGGGGGAAACGACCTGGCTGTGCGTACATCTCGGTCTATGATTAGGGATGTGAAGATGGACTTGTTGCGGCTGTGGTCGGACTCGTCATAGTTTGGTCCGACATCGTGGCCAGGCTTCGGTGGCAACAGGCGAGGTCAGTGCGCTGAGTCAATAGGGCTAGGGCCTGTGTCAATAAGGCGGTGGGAAAATTTGTTGCAGCTAACGGTGGATTGGTGGTCAGGCATATCGACCTGGAGGTACCCTTGGTCGACTTGATGGATGGTGATGGGATTCACCTTAATGGGATAGGTTCTGACATGTGGGCTCTGGAAATTAGAGTAATGGTGGAGCGAGCCGTAGCTTTGTGGAGGGACGGTCGTGTGTAAGGTTCATGGCCCCTTCCCATGTTGTGGTTTTGCTCTATGTTTGAGCATTTTAATTGTTTTTAAATGTTCATGTTGTCTTACTTTATTCATAATTGTGTTTTTTTGGACTTAATAAAGACTTTTTTTTTGTATTAATATGAATTATTGATTGGGTGTGCACTTTTCTGCAGCTTTCTTTTCTCTTTCTTTTTGTACTGCATTGTGATTTAGCTGCTAGTAGCACCCCTTATTATTACCTAGATATGTTAGGTTGAGCCTCCCCTTCCTTTTTTCTTATATACAAAAACAGCCGTCTAAGTTATAAATATCAAAGACAGATGATAAATGTTAAAGAGCTTGCCTCAAAAAGATACATCATTTCCACATAACCTATGGTCCTCTATTTGGGAACACTATAAAAGCTATATCAGAACCGCTAACAAAGAGTAGCTCCTCTTCTGGTGACCCAGCCTGACCTCCTATTACACAATTGACTATCCATGTGGTCAGCTGCAACTTTCCACATCGATAACAGCAGATGACCAGGTATATCAGAAAATAGACATTCTTGGCTTATCTGCAAAAAGGGATTTATTTTATGGCTTGGATTATCTGGCCTAGCATTATGTGGTAGCTTGGGGGTGTAGGGTATATGGGGTGTAGCTGTGCAGTACTTTAATGGGGTCTGTTTAACCCTTTCTATTCATGATGCCAGGATGAGGGCTCCTCTGTAATGCTTGTCCTACCGCCACCCTTCCCAAGAGCGATAGGGAGGTATGAAATAATTAAATGTTCACAACCGGAGAGTTTGCTGAAAACAGTCGGAACTTTTACTGAAGATTTTATGCAAGCTTTATAACCGGAACGGTCTCTGTACAAGCAAAGTCTCTTAGATATTGACAGTGGTTGGGACCTTAAGTGGTTTAGAGTCCATAGACTGATATGCGCTGTTCCACTGGATTTAGGGGATTTAGTTTCGGTCCAGTAGTCACGCTAGCTTTAGCGGGAATTTAGTTTAAGACTCACGTTTTGAGTTTACGCTGAGGCCGGCAGGCTTCAGGCCTAGCTTGTCTTTGAAAGTTGCACAGATCCGTCCTGATAGTCCGGCATCCACGAGAGCAGCAAGCCAAGAGAGTGATCACTGGCTTCAGGTCCCTTATATGGGCAGGGGCTGGCCTTAAGCGAATTGGTCCAATACTTTTGTCAATTATCTGTACAAAGAGTTATGGGTAATCATGTGACCCAAGGACCTCCAAAGGTCCTCCAACATACCATAGAGGAATTAACATAGTCACATGACCGAAGGTCCTGTGACACTACCAAGGTAAGTATACTAATATACATTATATTAAATATATATTTAAACATTATAAAATTAGAGAAGAAGGAGGCGACTAGGGGCTGTCCCACCTGGGGGACCCTACCTGAACGTAGTAACTCTGACTTTGGGGACCACCATACAAGGTACGGTATGCAATACGGTACCGGGACACCACAATTGCACTACATAAAGACTGGTCTGTTCACTTGATTGCCACTATATGCGGAGCTAGTGAACATACCGGTCTAGCTGGCCACTATATATAGAACGGTATGTTCACTTTTGGAGGCATGTTTATATAGAAAGAAAAAATTTATTATAGTGAAAGTGCACAACACCCCCATCTATGGCCACATTGTTTTGTAATATTGACCTTCCCCAGGGCTTCTTATCAGTAAATATATTTCTTATGACTTATAAGGCAGTATCCCTGAATGTAGCGGAAACGTCACATTTGTCATGGATAAAATGCAGGTAGCTGGTGATACTGATCACAGGGAAAGTACAGAAAGACTAAATATGTGTCTTGTGCTAAATTGCAGTATTTTTGCTTACAATATTGTGCTGGTCTGGTGGGTATACCTTCTAGGCTGTTTTTTAAACCGGATTTAGTGCAATAGCTGCTTGTAATTCAAAAGGCCTATATAATGCAATAAGGGATTAACATGTTAATGAAAAACTAAAATGATCCACATTTTTCCATCGTAACTTTTAAGAATTCTTCAGAGGTCAGAGATTTCCAGGTCAGGGATGGTCCAAAGTCTAGGTCTGGTGTACATTCAGCTTCCATTCTTCAGGATAAGATGAACATGACTCCAGATAATAAGAAACAGTTTCAGGGATTTTGGTAATATGTGTGGGCTTCACCCTCAAATACTGAAGATGCCCCCAAAATTATAGCATGTGTTCCCTTAAACTGCACCAGTATCCCCCCATAACAGATACGCACCCGGCTGTGCACTGATGAGAATTAAGACCCCGCAAAACAACAAGCAATCGTGCGGCTCTACAAATCATTGTTGCTCCACTGCATATCTCCATTGTCAGGGTCCGGAATAGCGGCTGGTGAAGACACTGGAGGTGGATCCTCTGTGCCAGAAAGGCGATGACGCGGGCCGTACTGGGGAATCGGTTCTAAGCAGTTACTGGTGTTCACCAGAGCCCGCCGCAAAGCAGGATGGACTTGCTGCGGCAGTAACTACCAGGTCGTGTTCCCCAGTAGCGACTCAACCTCTCTGGCAGCAAGGACTAGACAGAGGCGAGGTCAGATGTAGCAGAAGGTCAGGGCAGGCAGCGAGGTTCGTAGTCAGGGGCAACAGCAGAAGGTCTGGGTACACAGGCTTGAGACACACTATAACGCTTTCTCAGGGTACAAGGCAACAAGATCCGGCAAGGAGAGGAAGGGGAAGTGGGTTTTTATATGTTAGGGAGTGATTGGAAGTGATTGGGCCAGGCACCAATTAGTGGTGCACTGGCCCTTTAAATTTTAGCAAGCCGGCGTGCGCGCACCCTAGGGAGCGGGGCCACGCGCGCCGGGAGGAAGCAGACGGGGGTGAGAGGGTTGTGACATGGGGCACGATCCGAGGGTGGGCACGAGCCGTGCCTCGAATCGCGTCCCCTCCGGGGACCAGGGAGCAGCGCTCGCGGGCAGCAATGCCGACCGGAGCGCTGCAGACAGAAGCACGCCGTGAGCGCTCCTGGTCCCGTGACATCCATGTGTAAACAGGGATGTGAGGCCAACAATGATGTAACTGAAGAGCCACGCAATCATTATGTAAAATGCTTATTAAACAATTGCCAATTTGCTATATTGGCACTTGTTTGAGGCATGGATCGGCCCGTTTAAACGGACCCTTAAACTATATTAACTTTTCCTGGGGTGGAACGTTCCCTTTGTTTGCATTCTCATCATCAGCTGTTGTCTCTAGCGGCACAGGAAGCCAGGAAAGGCCTGAGATGACAGTAATCTTTAGAGCACAAGAATTCTGAACCTCTGGGGGTAAGAAGATCCAAAAAAGGGAGTGATGCACCCCCATGACAGCTACTACATGTATATTTACCATGTACATAACTTGGCCTCAGGGACACATGCAAAAAAACTGGAGTACCACTTTTATAGTCAGATGGACAGGATCTTTATTTCAAAAAGGGTCTTGAATGCGAGGTTCAGGGGTACGTAATTAAAAGCTTCATAATCTTGGCCTAGCATTTACCCCCCATTTTGAAATAAAGTTTCTGCCCATCTGACTATTTAGTTAAAACTGCACATAATCAGGCAAATAGTAAAAATCCTGTATCTACAGTACTGAGGGGCATAACCAGAAAGTAAGAATCTCAACGCCCAGGACTTGTTTTTAACCACAGGTTTTCTTTAAGAATGTAATAAAAGCAAATTTGTATGGCTGGCATCTCCAAGCAAGCAGAGATGTCTCCCAGTTAGACCAAGTTGAGGACAGTAATATAACGGTGCATTTATATCTCGTTTTCACTCTCTGGCAGGTGGATCTGGGGGAGAAACTCAAAACCCCTTCCTGCCGAATCCATGCCGGACCTGTTGGCTCATTTTCCCACCATATCTAGTTGTTGAACTGAACGGAAAAGCGCAGCACACCACATTGTTCAGCCCGGTTCAAAAACCAATGCGATGGGACAATGAGCCAACAGGAGTCATTCACTAACTATGGTCAGCCCATTGAAATAAAGGGGGTACGGCACGGCATGGGTCCAACAGGAATATGGCAGGAGGTGGTTTTAAAACAATCACTATAGATCCGTCTGTCGGAGAGTAGAGAAGAGATGTGAAGGCATCCTTAGAGTTCTTGGAGAAAGAGGTTGAAGGAGTCACTTTTGGGAATTATCTAAACAGAAAACATTAAAACAGTAAAACATATTTGCAATATGATTAAATATTTGAAATTCATTTTAACTTAAACATTTTATTTTTATTTTTTTTTTGTAATCTTGGAATGCAAAGAACTTGCTCTACAGTGTCCTAATTTATTTGCAACATAAAGAGAGAGGAAAAAAGAAAGAGGGAAATTGCGCCCCTAGTGAAGAACGTTTAAAAATTGAGTTTACACGTATTCAAGGTTAAACTCACCAGAGGGCGTTGCGCTCAGGGCACAACAACTAAAAAGCGTGGTATGGTAACAATTCCCAGGTCCGCAGCCTCAGTCCTCTGGACACAGGCACGCTCTCCCAGTGTAACGTAATAGCAGGTATTGGAAGAAAATGTGGACGAATTTTGGCGCTGGAACTCTGGATATTAAGAAAATCAGGAACACATCCGCATTCCTTTCAGAGGCTTTATTGTGAATACATAAGCTACGCATTTCTGGTCCGAACCGGACCCTTCGTCAGGCAAGGTATATGTGACAGGATAGCACAGTGCAGTTTAAATACACTCAGTACGTGGTTGTAAAGGTCACATTAATTAAGACATTCTGCAATACTCAACGTGACCACCGTAATCAGACCGGCTCTCCAGCTGTTTCACCTGAACCAGTACTGATAGGTCAAAAAAAAAAAAAAAAATTCCTTTTAAAAAACACGCTTATTTACATTCAAATAGAAGAGAACTATAAGAGGACAACTATTGTCCTCTTGTCCTCTTATATTTCTCTTCTATTTGAATGTAAATAAGCGTGTTTTTTAAAAGGAATTTTTTTTTTTTTTTTGACCTATCAGTACTGGTTCAGCTGAAACAGCTGGAGAGCCGGTCTGATTACGGTGGTCACGTTGAGTATTGCAGAATGTCTTAATTAATGTGACCTTTACAACCACGTACTGAGTGTATTTAAACTGCACTGTGCTATCCTGTCACATATACCTTGTGTCACGATGCCGGCTGGCAGGTAGTGGATCCTCTGTGCCAGAGAGGGATTGGCGTGGACCGTGCTAGTGGACCGGTTCTAAGCCACTACTGGTTTTCACCAGAGCCCGCCGCAAAGCGGGATGGTCTTGCTGCGGCGGTAGTGACCAGGTCGTATCCACTAGCAACGGCTCACCTCTCTGGCTGCTGAAGATAGGCGCGGTACAAGGGAGTAGGCAGAAGCAAGGTCGGACGTAGCAGAAGGTCGGGGCAGGCAGCAAGGATCGTAGTCAGGGGCAACGGCAGAAGGTCTGGAACACAGGCTAGGAACACACAAGGAACGCTTTCACTGGCACAATGGCAACAAGATCCGGCAAGGGAGTGCAGGGGAAGTGAGGTGATATAGGGAAGTGCACAGGTGAACACACTAATTGGAACCACTGCGCCAATCAGCGGCGCAGTGGCCCTTTAAATCGCAGAGACCCGGCGCGCGCGCGCCCTAGGGAGCGGGGCCGCGCGCGCCGGGACAGAACAGACGGAGAGCGAGTAAGGTACGGGAGCCGGGGTGCGCATCGCGAGCGGGCGCTACCCGCATCGCGAATCGCATCCCGGCTGGCAGCGGAATCGCAGCGCCCCGGGTCAGAGGATGTGACCGGAGCGCTGCAGCGGGGAGAGTGAAGCGAGCGCTCCGGGGAGGAGCGGGGACCCGGAGCGCTCGGCGTAACAGTACCCCCCCCCTTGGGTCTCCCCCTCTTCTTAGAGCCTGAGAACCTGAGGAGCAGACTTTTGTCTAGGATGTTGTCCTCAGGTTCCCAGGATCTCTCTTCAGGACCACAACCCTCCCAGTCCACTAAAAAAAAAGTTTTCCCTCTGACCTTTTTGGAAGCTAAGATCTCTTTGACAGAGAAGATGTCCGAGGAGCCGGAAACAGGAGTGGGAGGAACAGATTTGGGAGAAAAACGGTTGAGGATGAGTGGTTTGAGAAGAGAGACGTGAAAGGCATTAGGGATACGAAGAGAAGGAGGAAGAAGAAGTTTATAAGAGACAGGATTAATTTGACACAAAATTTTGAAAGGACCAAGATAGCGTGGTCCCAACTTGTAGCTAGGGACACGGAAGCGGACATATTTAGCGGAGAGCCATACCTTGTCTCCAGGGGAAAAAACGGGAGGAGCTCTTCTTTTCTTATCCGCGAACCTCTTCATGCGTGATGAAGCCTGTAAGAGAGAATTTTGGGTCTCTCTCCATATGATGGAAAGGTCACGAGAAATTTCATCCACAGCGGGCAGACCAGAGGGCAAGGGAGTAGGGAGGGGGGGAAGAGGGTGACGGCCGTACACCACGAAAAATGGGGATTTGGAGGAAGATTCAGAGACCCTGAAGTTATACGAGAATTCGGCCCATGGGAGGAGATCTGCCCAGTCATCCTGGCGGGAGGAAACAAAATGTCGCAAATAATCACCCAAGATCTGGTTAATTCTTTCTACTTGTCCATTGGACTGGGGATGATATGCAGAAGAAAAATTTAATTTAATCTTGAGTTGTTTACAGAGAGCCCTCCAGAATTTAGACACGAATTGGACGCCTCTATCCGAGACAATCTGCGTAGGCAACCCGTGAAGACGAAAAATGTGTACAAAAAATTGTTTAGCCAACTGAGGCGCAGAAGGAAGACCAGGAAGAGGGATGAAATGTGCCATTTTGGAGAATCGATCAACGACCACCCAAATAACAGTGTTGCCACGGGAAGGGGGTAAATCAGTAATAAAATCCATACCAATCAGAGACCAAGGCTGTTCGGGGACAGGCAGAGGATGAAGAAAACCAGCGGGCTTCTGGCGAGGAGTCTTATCCCGGGCACAGATAGTGCAGGCTCGCACAAAGTCCACAACATCCGTCTCCAGAGTCGGCCACCAATAGAAGCGGGAGATGAGTTGCACAGATTTCTTGATGCCCGCATGACCTGCGAGATGGGAGGAGTGACCCCATTTGAGGATTCCGAGGCGTTGGCGTGGAGAAACAAAGGTCTTTCCTGGAGGAGTCTGCCTGATGGAGGCAGGAGAAGTGGAGATCAGGCAGTCAGGTGGAATGATGTGTTGCGGAGAGAGTTCAACTTCTGAGGCATCCGAGGAACGAGAGAGAGCATCGGCCCTAATGTTCTTATCGGCAGGACGAAAGTGAATCTCAAAATTAAATCGGGCAAAGAACAGAGACCACCGGGCCTGGCGAGGATTCAGCCGTTGGGCAGACTGGAGGTAGGAGAGGTTCTTGTGGTCGGTGTAGATAATAACAGGAAAACTTGATCCCTCCAGCAGATGCCTCCATTCCTCAAGTGCTAATTTAATGGCTAGAAGCTCTCGATCCCCGATGGAGTAGTTCCTCTCCGCTGGAGAGAAGGTCCTAGAGAAAAAACCACAAGTGACAGCATGCCCGGAGGAATTTTTTTGTAGAAGAACAGCTCCAGCTCCCACTGAGGAGGCATCAACCTCCAATAGGAAGGGTTTGGAAGGGTCAGGTCTGGAGAGGACGGGAGCCGAAGAAAAGGCAGACTTGAGTCGTTTAAAGGCGTCTTCTGCTTGAGGAGGCCAGGACTTGGGATCAGCATTTTTTTTGGTTAAAGCCACGATAGGAGCCACAATGGTAGAAAAATGTGGAATAAATTGCCTGTAATAATTGGCGAACCCCAAAAAGCGTTGGATAGCACGGAGTCCGGAGGGGCGTGGCCAATCTAAGACGGCAGAGAGTTTGTCTGGATCCATCTGTAGTCCCTGGCCAGAGACCAAATATCCTAGAAAAGGAAGAGATTGGCATTCAAACAGACATTTCTCAATTTTGGCATAGAGTTGATTGTCACGAAGTCTCTGAAGAACCATACGGACATGCTGGCGGTGTTCTTCTAGATTGGTAGAAAAAATTAGGATATCGTCCAGATATACAACAACACAGGAGTATAACAGATCACGAAAAATTTCATTGACAAAGTCTTGGAAGACGGCAGGGGCGTTGCACAGGCCAAAGGGCATGACCAGATACTCAAAATGTCCATCTCTGGTGTTAAATGCCGTTTTCCACTCATCCCCCTCTCTGATGCGGATGAGGTTATAGGCGCCTCTTAAGTCCAATTTAGTAAAGATGTGGGCACCTTGGAGGCGATCAAAGAGTTCAGAGATGAGGGGTAAGGGGTAGCGGTTCTTAACCGTGATTTTATTAAGACCGCGGTAGTCAATGCAAGGACGTAGGGAGCCATCTTTTTTGGACACAAAGAAAAATCCGGCTCCGGCAGGAGAGGAGGATTTACGGATAAAGCCCTTTTTTAGATTCTCCTGGACGTATTCAGACATGGCAAGAGTCTCTGGGGCAGAGAGAGGATAAATTCTGCCCCGGGGTGGAGTAGTGCCCGGGAGGAGGTCGATAGGACAATCATAAGGCCTGTGAGGAGGTAGAGTCTCAGCTTGTTTTTTGCAGAAAACATCCGCGAAGTCCATATAGGCCTTAGGGAGACCGGTTACTGGAGGAACCACAGAGTTACGGCAAGGGTTACTGGGAACCGGTTTTAGACAGTTCTTGGAACAAGAGGACCCCCAACTCTTGATCTCCCCAGTGGACCAATCCAAGGTTGGGGAATGAAGTTGAAGCCAGGGAAGTCCAAGGAGAATTTCCGAGGTGCAATTGGGGAGGACCAAAAGTTCAATCCTCTCGTGATGAGATCCGATGCTCATAAGAAGGGGCTCCGTGCGGAAACGTATGGTACAGTCCAATCTTTCATTATTTACACAATTGATGTAGAGGGGTCTGGCGAGACTGGTCACCGGGATGTTGAACCTGTTGACGAGAGAGGCCAAAATAAAATTTCCTGCAGATCCAGAGTCCAAGAAGGCCACAGTAGAGAAGGAGAAGGCAGAGGCAGACATCCGCACAGGCACAGTAAGACGTGGAGAAGCAGAGTAGACATCAAGGACTGTCTCACCTTTGTGCGGAGTCAGCGTACGTCTTTCCAGGCGGGGAGGACGGATAGGACAATCCCTCAGGAAGTGTTCGGTACTAGCACAGTACAGGCAGAGGTTCTCCATACGGCGTTGTGTCCTCTCTTGAGGTGTCAGACGAGACCGGTCGACCTGCATAGCCTCCACGGCGGGAGGCACAGGAACAGGTTGCAGGGGACCAGAGGAGAGAGGAGCCGAGGAGAAGAAACGCCTCGTGCGAACAGAGTCCATATCTTGGCGGAGTTCCTGACGCCTTTCGGAAAAACGCATGTCAATGCGAGTGGCTAGGTGAATAAGTTCATGTAGATTAGCAGGAATTTCTCGTGCGGCCAGAACATCTTTAATGTTGCTGGATAGGCCTTTTTTGAAGGTCGCGCAGAGGGCCTCATTATTCCAGGACAATTCTGAAGCAAGAGTACGGAATTGTACGGCATACTCGCCAACGGAAGAATTACCCTGGACCAGGTTCAACAGGGCAGTCTCAGCAGAAGAGGCTCGGGCAGGTTCCTCAAAGACACTTCGGATTTCCGAGAAGAAGGAGTGTACAGAGGCAGTGACGGGGTCATTGCGGTCCCAGAGCGGTGTGGCCCATGACAGGGCTTTTCCGGACAGAAGGCTGACTACGAAAGCCACCTTAGACCTTTCAGTGGGAAACAGGTCCGACATCATCTCCAGATGCAGGGAACATTGGGAAAGAAAGCCACGGCAAAACTTAGAGTCCCCCTCAAATTTATCCGGCAAGGATAGGCGTAGCCCAGGAGCGGCCACTCGCTGCGGAGGAGGTGCAGGAGCTGGCGGAGGAGATGACTGCTGAAGCTGTGGTAGTAACTGTTGTAGCATAACGGTCAGTTGAGACAGCTGTTGGCCTTGTTGCGCTATCTGTTGTGACTGCTGGGCGACCACCGTGGTGAGGTCAGCGACAACTGGCAGAGGAACTTCAGCGGGATCCATGGCCGGATCTACTGTCACGATGCCGGCTGGCAGGTAGTGGATCCTCTGTGCCAGAGAGGGATTGGCGTGGACCGTGCTAGTGGACCGGTTCTAAGCCACTACTGGTTTTCACCAGAGCCCGCCGCAAAGCGGGATGGTCTTGCTGCGGCGGTAGTGACCAGGTCGTATCCACTAGCAACGGCTCACCTCTCTGGCTGCTGAAGATAGGCGCGGTACAAGGGAGTAGGCAGAAGCAAGGTCGGACGTAGCAGAAGGTCGGGGCAGGCAGCAAGGATCGTAGTCAGGGGCAACGGCAGAAGGTCTGGAACACAGGCTAGGAACACACAAGGAACGCTTTCACTGGCACAATGGCAACAAGATCCGGCAAGGGAGTGCAGGGGAAGTGAGGTGATATAGGGAAGTGCACAGGTGAACACACTAATTGGAACCACTGCGCCAATCAGCGGCGCAGTGGCCCTTTAAATCGCAGAGACCCGGCGCGCGCGCGCCCTAGGGAGCGGGGCCGCGCGCGCCGGGACAGAACAGACGGAGAGCGAGTAAGGTACGGGAGCCGGGGTGCGCATCGCGAGCGGGCGCTACCCGCATCGCGAATCGCATCCCGGCTGGCAGCGGAATTGCAGCGCCCCGGGTCAGAGGATGTGACCGGAGCGCTGCAGCGGGGAGAGTGAAGCGAGCGCTCCGGGGAGGAGCGGGGACCCGGAGCGCTCGGCGTAACACCTTGCCTGACGAAGGGTCCGGTTCGGACTAGAAACGCGTAGCTTATGTATTCACAATAAAGCCTCTGAAAGGAATGCGGATGTGTTCCTGATTTTCTTAATATCCAGAGTTCCAGCGCCAAAATTCGTCCACATTTTCTTCCAATACCTGCTAATTTATTTGCAGGCAAGATTCTTCCAATGTAAACCTTTATCTTCTGAAGAGCCACCTTGCATGCTATTTTTTGCATTGCACAGCTTGTAAGACTCCAGACACCAGTTTGGCGATCTCTTCCTCTTACTCTTCCGGTCCCTTTTCATCCTGGACAAACCCTTTATGACTCCATTGCCTGCACGGATATGATATACAGTAGCTGTTTGTCCCATGAATTTGTAGTTGGGAAGATCCTATGACAAACCATATTGTATTTCAGACATTGTCTAAAGATTCGTCTCTGGTTGAATCCATGACATATTTCCTGAATCCATGTCTATTTCTAGACCTTTTTACCATATTTAGACTATTGCTAACTTTTGGTAAGATGTTTGTAAAGTCCTGGCTGGCACAATAGAAAGATAAATGTATACAGCTGTGCCTGCAATTGTGTGCTTTTCCTGCCCACTCCTTGTTTATCTGCACAGTATCCCGTAATGAACACTGCATCAAGCTTCCCCAGAAATGAGACACGACCTCCACCATGTTGCAATCCTTCATAATAAACACGTAAGCCAAGAAATTCAATTCCAGTGAACAGAAGAAAAACTCCAGATTGTATTCCGGTGAAACCAGAAGGCATTCTAAAGTGACACTTGGCTACCATTAGACTCTGTGTGGCATCTGTCTACAGCATTTGTATGACAGGGATGTTCTACCTATGAGTAATGCTTCTAGTGAAGAACACCTATGTGATGCAACAGGTGACGGAGATTTTATTATTTGGTCAAAGGATTTAAACGGGCACTGTCAGATTCAAAAACGTTTTATGTGTTGTTCATCTTGGCAAAACATTAAACTTCCTAATATACTTCAGAAGAAAATGTTATTTTATTTTTACAGAAATCATGGCTTATAAAAATACTACATATCATCCAGAACACAATCTTGTCTGGCTGCAGCATCATCTTTGTCCACAGGCATGGACAAAGTCCAGTAAGTGAGGGTAGGACTAGCACTCCTCTGTGCTCACTCCTGTCCTATCAGACTGCAGCAGGGAGGAGGGGGTTACAGAGCAGCCTGCAGTGATTGGATGAAGATACCCAGCACTAATGTGTCATGTGTGAGTGAGTACACTAATTCACATATTACCCCCACTACAATATGTATAAAATGTAACTTTTATTGAATATATAAATAAATGAAATATAATAAAATCATTGTGAGCAAAAATAGAAAAGAAGGTTAAAGGGGTAGTCCAGTGGTGAAAAACGTATCCCCTATCCTAAGGATAGGGGATAAGTTTGAGATCGCGGGGGGGGGGGGGGGGGGGGGTCTGACCGCTGGGGCCCCCCCGCGATCTCTCTGTATGGGGTCCAGGCTCTCCGGCCAGATAGCGGGTGTCGACCACCGCACGAAGCGGCGGCAGACACGCCCCCTTAATACATCGCTCTGCCATAGAGTTGTATTGAGGGGGCATGGTCGACACGCCCCCTTCACGTGGGCTGTCGGGGCCCCGTACAGGAGATCTGCAACTTATGCCTTATCCTTAGGATAGGGGATAAGTTGTTCACCACTTGTTCACCACTGGACTACTCCTTTAAAACCCCAGCACAACTACATTGTTATATATTGTATTTTATGTATTATGTAATGTATGTAACATCCATTGTTGCAGCTTAAGCGTAAACTTAATATATATCTACCGCCTAGGCACACCTGCAGTGCGTGTCCAGGAATCAGTAGTATAATGTGCTGATGTTAAAAACCCTCTACAAAGCCCCTCCTGACATGTTTCGTCACATACGTGACATCCTCAGAGGTTATGGGGCAATTAATTGAAGTGGGGGTAACAATTGGATTAATTTACTTTGTCTTGGACAGAGTTGCTTAAATAATAGAACTAAATTTATATCCACCCTCCATTTGGGTCTATTGTTTTGAGTTTTGAGTGAGGACACGCCCCCTCCAAAGCACAGAATGGCAAACAAAGCATTTGAGCAACAGAAAGAAGGTATTTGTGAGACAAATACAGGTCCTAGACACATAAAAAAAATATATGTACACTATCAGGATTAGGTACTGATGGGGGATATGAATGGTATACTAAATATTAATCTACTTCTACCCTATTAAAAAACACAAATCGCCTTATATGATTTTCTGCTGGGCTTCCACTTTGCCTAATTTATTAAGAGGTACATGCCAGGTAGTGCAGCGGCCTCGGTATGCCATACTCCTGAAAATTAAACTAACTCAGAGCTAGCACAGATTTCATCTCCAATTTTCACTAGCATAATTTGGAATAAATCTAAGATTGCATGAGGCCATGGCCCTTTCTTTGTAAAAATAGCCACATTTTTACACAAAAATGGGGAACTTTTACAGTCTGCAATTAATGCAGACATTGATAAATTGTATTAGAAACCTTTCATACTTACCGTCATTAACTATTTACATAAACAAAACAAAACTATGTGAGGGTGGTCTCACTCACAGCATTTTATGGAAAATGGCCCTTTTTGCATTACAAACTCTTTTCTAAGTGCCTTAATAGGACATAGAGACCAAACCAGCAACATCAACAGTTTACAGGGACAGAGCTTCATTCTGAGATAGGGCAGTACAGTTGGGATGACCCCTTTAAATGATCTAATACTGTAAAAGTTGCAAGAAGTTTTCACTTAAATTTAGTAAGGAGATATAATAATCCTTATTTTCCACCATTTATTCAAACAATACCGATATATTGTCAAATGCTTAACTGAAATGTTGGCAGCCGGAACCTGGCAAATAACTTTCTAATGGAATTAATCTCCCTGTTAAGTCTCATCTTCCATGGAAAATGAAACCTAACATCATATAACTCATCTGTCGTGTTTTATATTTAGTGGATTTACCTATTGAAATGTGTTTAGTCTACAGGAAAAGCCTAAATAACATCTGTGCTGTGCAGGAAGACATACATGTTGGAAATATAATATGGTTTATGACTGTAAGTGTCCAACAAGAGGTTAAAGGGGTACTCCGCTGGAAAACATTTTCTTTTAAATCCATTGGTGCCAAAAAAAATCTTAATTCTTCCAGTACTTATCAGCTGCAGTATGCTCCACAGGAAGTTCTTTTCTTTTCTGAATTTCCTTTCTGTCTGACCACAGTGCTCTCTGCTGACACCTCTGTGCATGTCAGGAACTGTCCAGAGCAGGATAGGTTTGCTATGGGGATCTGTTCCTACTCGGCACAGTTCCCAAAATAGACAGAGGTGTCAGCAGAGAGCACTGTGGTCAGACAGAAAGGAAATAAAATAAAAAAAAAGAACTTCTTGTGAAGCATACAGCAGCTGATAAGTACTGGAAGGGATAAGATTCAGGACTCCACTGAGATTTTTGCCCTGCGATTTTTGTGGCATAAAAATGCCAGAAAAAATGGCAGAAAAACTGCCACAGTTTTTCCCTGCACTTTTTGCGTTTTTTTTTGGCGTTTTTTCTAGCATTTTTACCTTTGTGTGGAATTTACCATCTTTGACCAAAAAAAAAAAAAAAAAAAGGATGCAGTAGGGATGTCAAAATGTATTTAACTAAATGTTTATTTTTATAACAACATTTTTATAAAAATTTTTATAAAGTGTGTGTGTGAGTTTAACTTTTTTTTTTTTACATTTTTTATGTAGCACTACTACTCCCAGCATGGAACACAACGTTCCATGCTATGAGTAGTAGTACCTGTACTATAGACATATCGCTCCGGGTGTCAGCGATAGTCCATTATATATCAAACATTGATATTTATAAATATTATCTATATAAATATATGTATATGGTGTTACTTACTTGTTTTAGCATCGCAGGACCTGCAGGTCATGTGACCCGGTTCACAGAACTCTATGGTTTGCTAAAGGACCTTTGGTGGTTCTAGTCAGGTGATCACCCACAATCCTTTGTAACGGAAAGTGACAGCTGACATGGACCAATCCAAAACGGCCAGCCCCTGCCCATATAAGGGAGTTGCGACCATTTTGTCGCTCTCTTGGGTTGCTGACTCTGGACGAGGTAGGACCTCCGCAGCTTTCAAGACAATTACTAGGCCAAAGCCTTGCGGCCTAGGCCTGTGCTAGAGACAGATAGTTCTTACAATTCCCTGCTATCTCCGCAAGATCTCTGGACCTAAACCAACCCCTAAATCCAGCTGATCTATGCAAATTCAATCCTCCTAATCTTAAAAGAACTTTCTGGTCCTAAGCAACTGTCAGTCACTGCTGTGCTGTCTATATAGACCCTGTTATCTGGACTGTTACTGCATGTACAGAAAATCTTCAGTAAAGTTCCTGCAAGTTTTAAGTTCAGCACTGCTGTGGACAATAAGTTATTCTACACTCACCTATCTCTTTTGGGAAGGGTGGCGATAGGCCCAGCATCACTACAGAGTTTTAACCCTCACCCTGGAGTCACGAGTGACAAGGGTTAAGTTAACCCCTCATATACTAGAGCAACACCCCAACTACCCTACACCCCCACCAGGCTACCATATATATATATATATATATTATTTATACATATATATATATATATATATAGACACACACACACACATATATACATATATATATATATATATATATATAAAACTCAACGTGTGTGTGTGTGTGTATGTATATATGTATGTATGTGTGTATGTATGTGTGTATGTGTGTATGTATGTGTGTATGTGTGTATGTATGTATGTATGTATGTAAGTATGTGTGTATGTATGTATGTATGTGTGTATGTATGTGTGTATGCATGTATGGATGGATGTATGTGTGTATGTATGTATGTATGTTCCACAAAAACTTTCAAACAGCTAAAGATATTAACATGAAACTTGGCACACATGTTACTTATATGTCAACAACAAACATAGGATAGGTGATTTAACCCTTACTCACCCCCATTTGCCAGGGGCGGGGTTTATGTTTAAAGTCCCATACATGTCAATGGGAAATATATGTTACTGCATAACTTCCAAACGGCTGGAGATATTTCCATAATACTTGATCACATGTTACTTATATGTCCACTTAAAATATAGGATAGTTAATTTAACCCTTAACTACCCCCATTTGTGAGTGTCAAGGTTTTTGTTTAAAGTCCCATACAAATCAATGGGAAATGTATGTTCCCACATAACTTCAGTACGGCTGGAGATATTTCAATACCTGGTACACATTTTACAGGTCGGGATATGAGGACGGGATGGGAGGTCGGGATAGGAGGTCGAGATAGGAGGTCAAGATAGAAGGACGGGATGGTCGGGATAGGAGGTCGAGTTAGGAGGTCGGGATAGGAGGACGGGATCGGAGGTCGAGATAGGAGGACGGGATAGGAGGTGGAGATAGGACGTCGGGATAGGAGGTGGAGATAGGAGGACAGGATAGGGGGTTGAGATAGGAGGACGGGATAGGATTTCGACATAGTAGGACGGGATAGGAGGATGGGATAGGAGGTCGAGATAGGAGGTTGAGATAGGAGGACGGGATAGAAGGACGGGATAGAAGGACGGGATAGGAGGTCGAGATAGGAGGACGGCATAGGAGGTCGAGATTGGAGGATGGGATAGGAGGTTGAGATAGGAGGACGGGATAGGAGGTCGAGATAGAAGGACGGGATAGGAGGTCGAGATAGGAGGACGGGATAGGAGGTCGAGATAGGAGGATGGGATAGGAGGTCGAGATAGGAGGACGAGATAGGAGGTCGACATAGGAGGTCGAGATAGGAGTTCGGGATAGGAGGACGGGATAGGAGGACGGGATAGGAGGACAGGATAGGAGGACTGGATAGGAGGTCGGGGTATAAGGACGGGATATGAGGACGGGATATGGGGTTGGGACATGACAACAATATATGGGAATGGGATTTGAAGTCAAAAGCTTCCTCCTTTGTTGATTTTCCTCCCCAACAAGGATTAGGAAGGAAAAACCGGGCAGCGCCGGGTACTCAGCTAGTATATATATATATAATATGCAAAGCAGCTCATCACACCACCTCCACAGGTAGCATTCCCTAAACATCAGCTTTAGCTCCAATTACAGGGTCACAGAAACTGATTGGGACTTAATGCCAAGCCAGAAGTCTCCCCAGAAGGGAAGAGGGCCTTCTTTTGAATCTCCATACACCTGAAGTGCTCCTCCCTATGGAGAATGCTTATCCCTTTTACCTAGTCTACAGGCCTCACACCAGCCAAGCCAGAACACCTTGCTCTGTACGGACGAGGGGCCCTCACCCCGGAACAGCGCTATCTGCAGTTGGGTCCTCTTCCCTTCTGGGGAGACTTCTGGCTTGGCATTAAATCCCGATCAGTTTCTGTGACTCCGTAATTGGAGCTAAAGCTGATGTTTAGGGAATGCTACCTGTGAAGGTGGTGTGATGAGGTGCTCCTCCCTAAGGAGAATACTTATCCCTTATATATATACGTATTCAGCTATAATGAAGCCGTGGTGTTAAATGGGCTGAAGAATGGTAGTTTTTTAAGCCCCATTTTCTTTTACAATAAACAGAGATTTCTCTGTTTAATATGTATATATATATATATATATATATATATATGGATCCAGCATGTCACCCAGTCAGAGACTATATGCCCAGCAGAGGTGAGTGGATAGTTGAGTGTTAGGCTCAGAATTTGTGCTAGGGTCCCATCCTAAATGAGGCCACCTCCCCGTGGTGGATGGGGGACATGTTTTGATCAAAAAGTGCGCTAAGAGCCTCAATTTTTTTGACCAATGTGTGCTGCTGCAATCCTCTTTTTTTGTATACTCTGAGGCCATGGCAGTGTGCACCCGTGTATTAGGCTGTTGTGCCGGCTATCTTTCTTTTTTCTTGTATGTACAATTCAGGGGGAAATGGCACCCTCTTTAGCTGTGCACCCCTCCCCCTTTCTCACAGGTGGAGTTTTAAATGGATCCAGCATGTCACCCAGTCAGAGGCTATATGCCCAGCAGAGGTGAGTGGATAGTTGAGTGTTAGGCTCAGAATTTGTGCTAGGTTCCCATCCTAAATGAGGCCACCTCCCCGTGGTTGATGGGGGACACGTTTTGATCAAAAAGTGCGCTAAGAGCCTCAATTTTTTTGACCAATGTGTGCTGCTGCAATCCTCTTTTTTTGTGTATATATATATATATGTATATATATATTTGGCAGCATTCAGAGGTATCTGTAGTCTAACTGAAACATTGAGAATTGGGCACATTGGATTTGTTTTTGCTCTTGGCTCTGGCATTGTGGTATGCCTGGAATTAAACACGCGGCATTGGCAATAATATTCACAAGAAAGCCTTGACCTTTGTTATAATGCTGTAAATGTATGGCGTTTGCCACTTGTGGAGGTCAGGAGATCACACAGAGGTCAGGAGATCACACAGAGGTCAGGAGATCACACAGAGGTCAGGAGATCACACAGAGGTCAGGTTATGACCGGGAGCTGCTATAAGTATTATTGAGAACTGAGGATGTCAGTGGCTGTTACGACAGATTCTTACATCACATCTAGTATCGTATGTTCTTCACTGAAACAAAACTAAAAAAGAGTAAGTACATTATTACATAAAGTAACTCTGTTACTGGAAGAAGCTGTGTCGGACTCCACTGTTTCATGCATTTCACTGCAGCAGTCAAGATTTTCTCCCCTCTTTGTGTTTCAAAGTGAAACACAAAGTACATTCTAGCTTTAGGCCCCATTCACTGTTGGACTGTACATTGGAAAAATGTTAAAAAGAGATGCCAATGTGCAGTGGATGGACCAATACACCTCAATGGGCTGAATGTTTGGTACATTTCTCTAATGTATACACTGACTTGGTGGGATTTAAAGGGGTACTCCATCCCTAGACATCTTATCCCCTATCCAAAGGATAGGGGATAATATGTCTGATCGCGGGGGTCCCGCAGCTGGGGACCCCCGCAGTATAGCATGCGGCACCCACCTGTTTCTGGTCTGGAAGTGCTGGAGGGTCTGGGTCCCAACCACGGGAACGGAAGTTCGTGACGTCACGACTCAGCCCCCGTGTGAGGTCACGCCCCGTCCCCTCAATGCAAGTCTATGGGAGGGGGCGTGATGGCCGTCACGCCCCCTCCCATAGACTTGCATTGAGGGGACCGGGCGTGACATCACACGGGGGCGGGGTCATGACATCACGGACAAGAAACAGGTGGGTGCCGCATGCTATATTGCGGGGGTCCCCAGCGGCGGATAGGGGATAAGATGTCTAGGGGTGGAGTACCCCTTTAACCTCTTCAGGACATAGGGCGTATGGATACGCCCTGCATGCCGAGTCCTTAAGGACCGAGGGCGTATCCATACGCCCGTGGGAATTCCGGCCCCCACCGCTAGCCGGTTGGGGACCGGAGCCGGATGCCTGCTGAAATCGTTCAGCAGGCATCCCGGCATATCGCCCAGGGGGGTCATTATGTCCCCCCATGTCGGCGATCGCCGCAGATCGCTGGACAATTCAGTCCAGCGATCTGCGGCGATTCCGGGTCAATCGGGTCTCCAGTGACCCGGTGACCCGGAATTACTGGCTGTTCGGGGCCGTCTCTGACGGCCCCGAACAGCCAGAGCCTGCAGGGGTGAGGTGGCACTGGTGCCACCTCACGATCGCCCTGATTCGTCGGCCGGATTACCGGCCGACCAATCAGGGCGCCTGCTGCGGGTGTCACTCCCGCACCCGCTCCGCCCCTCTTCCGGAGGACGTGAGCGGGTGCGGGACGTGCACCCCGGGTGCTGGGGACCCCGATCCCCGGCGCCCCTGTTGGGATCGGGGCCCCAGGAGCAGCTGCGGCGGCGGAGACGACGAGGGACTGACCTGGTGCAGCGAGGATCGTTGGAGGTGAGTGACAGCCTCCTGCTGTTGCTTAGCAACAGATCCCAGCATGCAAAAAGGGCATGCTGGGAGCTGTAGTTATGCAACAGCAGGAGGCAGACCACCACAACTCCCAGCATTCCCTTATGGGCATGCTGGGACTTATGGTTTTGCAACAGCTGGAGGCACATTCTTTCTATGGAAAAGTGTACCTTCAGCTGTTGTATAACTACAACTCCCAGCTTGCACAAACAGCTAAAGTGCATGCTGGGAGTTGTAGTGGTGCATCTGGTGGTTGCATAACTACAACTTCCAGCATGCCCGTTGGCTGTCGGTGACTGCTGAGAGTTGTAGTTTTGCAACAGCTGAAGGCACACTGGTTGTGAAACTCAGAGTTTTTTTTTACCTAACTCAGTGTTTCACGACCGGTGTGCCTCCAGCTGTTGCAAACTACAACTCTCAGCAGTCACCGTACACCATGCACCGTACATGCTGGGAGTTGTAGTTTTGCAACAGCTGGAGGCACACTGGTTGTGAAACACTGAGTTAGGTCACAAACTCAGTGATACATAACCAGTGTGCCTACAGCTGTTGCAAAACTGCAACTCTCAGCAGTCACCGACAGCCAACGGGCATGCTGGGAGTTGTAGTTATGCAACAGCTGGATGTCCCCCCCAATGTGAACGTACAGGGTACACTCACATGGGTGGAGGATTACAGTAAGTATCTGGCTGCAAATTTGAGCTGCCGCAAACTTTCTGCTGCAGCTCAAATTGCCAGCGAGAAACTACTGTGAACCCCCGCCCGTGTGACTGTACCCTAAAAACACTACACTACACTAACACAAAAAATAAAATAAAAAGTAAAAAACACTACATATACACATACCCCTACACAGCCCCCCTCCCCTCCCCAATAAAAATGAAAAACGTCTGGTACGCCACTGTTTCCAGAACGGAGCCTCCAGCTGTTGCAAAACAACTCCCAGTATTGTCGGACAGCCGTTGACTGTCCAGGCATGCTGGGAGTTTTGCAACAGCTGGAGGCACCCTGTTTGGGAATCACTGGCGTAGAATACCCCTATGTCCACCCCTATGCAATCCCTAATTTAGGCCTCAAATGCGCATGGCGCTCTCACTTTGGAGCCCTGTCGTATTTCAAGGCGACAGTTTAGGGCCACATATGGGGTATCGCCGTACTCGGGAGAAATTGTGTTACAAATTTTGGGGGGTATTTTCTGCTTTTACCCTTTTTAAAAATGTAAAATTTTTGGGAAAACAAGCATTTTAGGTAAAAAAAATTTTTTTTTTTTTACATATGCAAAAGTCGTGAAACACCTGTGGGGTATAAAGGTTCACTTAACCCCTTGTTACGTTCCCCGAGGGGTCTAGTTTCCAAAATGGTATGCCATGTGGGGGGTTTTTTGCTGTCCTGGCACCATAGGGGCTTCCTAAATGCGGCATGCCCCCAGAGAAAAATTTGCGTTCAAAAAGCCAAATGTGACTCCTTCTCTTCCGAGACCTGTAGTGCGCCAGCAGAGCACTTTTCACCCCCATATGGGGTGTTTTCTGAATCGGGAGAAATTAAGCTTCAAATTTTTAGGGGTATTTTCTGCTATTACCCTTTTTAAAAATAAAAAATTTTTGGGAAAACAAGCATTTTAGGTAAAAAATTATTATTTTTTTTTACATTTGCAAAAGTCGTGAAACACCTGTGGGGTATTAAGGTTCACTTTATCCCATGTTACATTCCCCGAGGGGTCTAGTTTCCAAAATGGTATGCCATGTGGTTTTTTTTTGCTGTTCTGGCACCATAAGGGCTTCCTAAAGGTAACATGCCCCCCAAAAACCATTTCAGAAAAACGTACTCTCCAAAATCCCCTTGTCGCTCCTTCCCTTCTGAGCCCTCTACTGCGCCCGCCGAACACTTTACATAGACATATGAGGTATGTGCTTACTCGAGAGAAATTGGGCTACAAATACAAGTAAAAATTTTGTCCTTTTACCCCTTGTAAAAATTCAAAAATTGGGTCTGCAAGAACATGTGAGTGTAAAAAATGAAGATTGTGAATTTTCTCCTTCACTTTGCTTCTATTCCTGTGAAACACCTAAAGGGTTAAAACGCTGACTGAATGTCATTTTGAATACTTTTGGGGTGTAGTTTTTATAATGGGGTCATTTATGGGGTATTTCTAATATGAAGACCCTTCAAATCCACTTCAAACCTGAACTGGTCCCTGAAAAATACTGAGTTTGAAAATTTTGTGAAAAATCGGAAAATTGCTGCTGACCGTTGAAGCCCTCTGGTGTCTTCCAAAAGTAAAAACTCATCAATTTTATGATGCAAACATAAAGTAGACATATTGTATATGTGAACCAAAAAAAAATGTATTCATAATATCCATTTTCCTTACAAGCAGAGAGCTTCAAAGTTAGAAAAATGCAAAATTTTCAAATTTTTCATCAAATTTACGGATTTTTCACCAAGAAATGATGCAAGTATCGACAAAAATTTTCCACTATGTTAAAGTAGAATATGTCACGAAAAAACAATCTCGGAATCAGAATGATAACTAAAAGCATTCCAGAGTTATTAATGTTTAAAGTGACAGTGGTCAGATGTGCAAAAAACGCTCCGGTCCTTAAGGCCAAAATGGGCTCCGTCCTGAAGGGGTTAAAATAATGACCAACCCTGGTTTTGAAGCCCGCACAGGCAGCAGGTATGTTCAGGAAATATGTTTCAGTAGCTCTGTTACTGGAAGAAACTATGGCGGACTCCCCTGTTTTGTGCAGTTCACTGCGGCAGCCAAGATTGTCTCCCCTCTCTGTCTTTGATCTGTTTTCTAACCTCAAAAAGAAATGCAAAGTACAAACCAGAAAGCTCAGTGCTGGAAAGTACTCACATAGTCTAGACATACATTTCACTCAAAAAATATTCTGCCACCATATGACATTAAATACTTCAATGACTATACAACATATTCAGTCTTTAATTAATACCAGTGTTCGATGTATGTTACAGTGATCAGCGGCTGCGCTTGCACCATCACTTGGAGAGACCAGGTACTACACAGCTGTTATCTTCTATCATAGTTAGTACGGTCGAAAAAAGACATATATCCATCAAGTTCAACCAGGGAATTGAAGGGTAGGGGCGCGGCGCGACATTGGGGAAGGGATGGGATTTTATATTTCTTCATAAGCATTAATGTTATTTTGTTCCAGGAATGTATCTAATCCTGTTTTAAAGCTGTTAATTTTTCCTGCTGGGACCAGTTCCTGAGGTACACTGTTCCATAAGAGTAGAATAACACCAACCCTGGACATTTCATTCTTTTGATGGTGATGGCGGCATACACGATGGATTTCCACTTAGTGTCTTCTTTTGGAAAAATGACAGAAGTGGATCCATAAGCAAAGGAGGATCCACAAAGTCCTTCTTTTATATTTTCCATTCCTTTTGAATAAATTTCAGACTTTGGCTCAAAAACTGCAGTGGTGGTTTTCCCCCCCCCCAAAAAAAACAAAAAAAAAAAAACAGCCAAGTGGAAATCCAGCCTTATGAGTTTAGAAGCAGAGAAGGATTTCCCTCTGTCACCCCATCGAAAGAAGTGACATAGCATACTAGAGGCCTAAGGAGACATATTGCAGTTTATTATACCATACTGGATAATGTATGGTCAAAAAGGTTTAAAAGTAAAGTACACTGTTTAAAAAAATTAACAACACAATGTAACTCCAAGTCAATGACACTTCTGTGAAATCACACTGTCCACTCAGGAAGCAACACTGATTGACAATCAATTTCACATGCTGTTGTACAAATGGAACAGACAACAGGTGGAAATTATAGGCAATTAGCAAGACACTCTTAGTAAAGGAGTGGCTCTGCAGGTGATGACCACAGACCACTTCTCAGTTCCTATGCTTCCTGGCTGATGTTTTGGTCACTTTGGAATGCTGGCGGTGCTTTCACTCTAGTGGTAGCATGAGACGGAGTCTACAACCCACACAAGTGGCTCAGGTAGTTCAGCTCATCCAGGATGGCACATCAATGCAAGCTGTGGCAAGAAGGTTTGCTGTGTCTGTCAGCGTAGTGTCCAGAGCATGAAGGCGCTACCAGGAGACAGGCCAGTACATCAGGAGATGTGGAGGAGGCCGTAGGAGGGCAACAACCCAGCAGCAGGACCGCTACCTCTGCCTTTGTGCAAGGAGGAGCAGGAGGAGCACTGCCAGAGCCCTGCAAAATGACCTCCAGCAGGCCACAAATGTGCATGTGTCCACTCAACCAGTCAGAAACAGACTCCATGAGGGGGGTATGAGGGCCCGATGTCTACAGGTGGGAGTTGTGCTTACAGCCCAACACCGTAGAGGATGTTTGGCATTTGCCAGAGAACACCAAGATTGTCAAATTCGCCACTGGCGCCCTGTGCTCTTCACAGATGAAAGCAGGTTCACACTGAGCACATGTGACAGATGTGACAGAGATGCCGTGGAGAAAATGCTGCTGCCTGCAACATCCTCCAGCATGACTAGTTTGGCGGTGGGTCAGTAATGGTGTGGGGTGGCATTTCTTTGGGGGGACGCACAGCCCTCCATGTGCTTGCCAGAGGTAGCCTGACTGCCATTAGGTCCCGAGATGAGATCCTCAGACCCCTTGTGAGACCATATGCTGGTGCGGTTGGCCCTGGGTTCCTCCTAATGCAAGACGATGCTAGACCTCATGTGGCTGGAGTGTGTCAGCAGTTTCTGCAAGAGGAAGGCATTAAGGCTATGGACTGGCCCGCCCGTTCCCCAGACCTGAAACCGATTGAGCACATCTGGGACATCATGTCTCCCTCCCTCCACCAATGCCACGTTGCACCACAGACTGTCCAGGAGTTGGCGGATGCTTTAGTCTGGGAGGACATCCCTCAGGAGACCATCCGCCACCTCATCAGGAGCATGCCCAGGCATTGTAGGGAGGTCATACGGGCACGTGGACGGCCACACACACTACTGAGCCTCATTGTGACTTGTTTTAAGGACATTACATAAAGTTGGATCAGCCTGTAGTGGTGTTTTCCACTTTGATTTTGAGTGTGACACCATATCCAGACCTCCAGGGGTTGATACATTTGATTTCCATTGATCATTTTTGTGTGATTTTGTTGTCAGCACATTCAACTATGTAAAGACGAAAGTATTTCATACGATTAGTTCATTCATTCAGATCTAGGATGTGTTATCTTAGTGTTCCCAATTTTTTTGAGCAGTGTACAGTATATAGGAAATAGAAAAAAAAACACAAAAACATTTTTCAACTAAGAAATATATAGAAAAAAAACAGTACACATAATGGGGGAGATTTATCAAAATCTGTGTAGAGGAAGAGAGGTGCAGTTGCCCATAGCAACCAATCAGATCGCTTCTTTCATTTCTAAGAAGGGCTCTTTAAAATTAAAGAAGCAATCTAATAAGTTGCTATGGGCAATTGCACCTCTCTTCCTCTACACAGGTTTTGATAAATCCCCCCAAATTGGTGTTGCCTCGTCTTCATAACCCGAGACTTGCCTAAGACTACAGCGAGCTGGATACCAATGTGCATAGGACCTCAGGCAAATCCGTATCTTAACACTTTAGTCTCGGGCAAGTCTCGGGCTACTAAGTTGTTGGAAGATATCCTGCTGCTGGAGTATCATCGAAATTACATTTTCAGTGAACACTGTAAAAAGAAAAATGTAAAAATGCTGGAATGCCAGAAATGCTTTTTCTTTGTTCATCTCCCTAAATATGGAACAAAAAGCTATTAAAAAGTTATATGTTCGCAATCACAGTAGTGATAATATATATTGAGCATCCTGACCTGCATAAAGAAGTACTTGCAAAACTTGCAAAGAGTCCATCAAGTTCAACCTAAGACCCTACAGTGTTGATCCAGAAGAAGGCAAAAAAAAAAAAAAAAAAAACATGAGGCTGATACCAATTGCCCCATTACAGAGGAAAAAATTATTTCCAACTCCCTGGATCAACGTTCTATCCCCATAAATCTAGTATCCATAACCTGTAATATTATATTTTTCTATAAAAACATCCAGGCCCCCCTTGAACTTGTTTATTGAGTCAGACATTACAATATTAGGTAGCAGAGAGTTGCATACTGTAGTCTCACTGCTCTTACAGTAAAGAACCTCTGTCTGTGATGATGGTGAAACCTTATTTCCTCTAGACGTAGAGAATGCCCCCTGTCATGGTTACCGGTCTAGGTGTAATTTATTTTTCTTTTTTACATAGTATTTTATTATAATTACCCTCATCATTTTGACCGCCTTCCCACTAACTTCTTGTTTCAGTAGTCTTAATGCTTTCCTCTTATCATTTATCTCATCCATTACTCTTTTGGTTAACCACAGTGGTTTTCTCCAATTTCTAACACGTTTTATTCCCATAGGGTATGTGTCGCTCACAAGATCTATTCAGCATTCTCTTAAAAATGTTCCATTTAGCTTGTCCCAATCTATGTCACTAAGGTCCTTTCTTAGTTGGTGAAAATTGTCCTTCCTTCAGAATATGTTGACACAAAAAATTATTTTTTCAAAGTGTTTTACTGCTGAGAAGTGTTTGTGTTTTTATTGTACTAAAGGAGCAAAACCATAAAGCCTTATAAATGTAGTAGTATAAAAGTAGCAGTAGTGACCCACAGAATGAAGTCTACTTGTCATTTATACCAGGCTAAATGCTGTAAAACTAAACCAAAGATATTGTGGAATTGCTGTGTATTTTTTCAGATTTTTTCATTAAAAGGTTAATAAAAACTTTTCAATGCGTTAGATATGCCCCAAAAAGGTGTTAATGGAAACTACAGTTCATCCCAAGAAAATATAGCTGTGTGAATGAAAAATAGCCCACGTTTAATGGGCCACGTCCATGAGTGCAGCCTGTAGGACAGTCACAATGGATGTGCTGTATAGTATCAGGTCTACAAGGGGGGTCCAGAATAGTGTTGAGCGGCATAGGCCATATTCGAATTCGCGAATATTCGCGAATATATGGGCGAATATTCGTCATATATTTGCTAAATTCACATATTCGTAATATTCCCGTTTTATTTTCGCATATGCGAAAATTTACGTATGCGAAAATTAGCATATACAAAAATTTGCATAAGTAAAATTCGCATATGCGAAAATTTGTATAGGCAAATTTTCACATATGCAAATATTCGCACGCCAGTCTCACACAGTAGTATTAGAGCCTTCTTTACACCACACAAGCTGGAAGCAGAGAGGGATAATCACTGTGATGTGTACTGTGAAAAAAAAACAAAAAAAAAAACGAATATTCGTAATTACGAATATATATGCGATATTCGCAAATAAAATTCGCATTGCGAATATTCGCGAGCAACACTAGTCCAGAATACATTACACTGAGACATTGATTCCCAACTGGGGTGCCAGGATACTCTGGTGGGAAATATGGCGCTAACATTTTTTTGATTTTTCCTTCCCAGGGTGCGCACTTGTGAGTCACAGGCGTGCAGGCCAGGCGGGAGGGAAGTCTGTGTGCAGTGCCGCGACGGGTGATGCTGCAGCTCCAATCCTCGTGTATCTCCTGTGGAGCAGCTCCTGATTCTCCCTGGTCCCTCAGCAGAATGATGTGGATGGAGGGAAGGAGCAGGGGCAGCGCTGACAGAGGCCTACCCAGCTTCAGGTACTGAATCCCCTCCCTTCTATCACTCCCCTACACCTCTCCGTCACCCCTCACAGCCTCTCTGTAACCCCTGGACACCTCTCTGTTATCCCGTACACCCCTCTGTCACCCCTGTATGCCCCTCTCTCACCCCTTCGGCTGTAAGTGCATGCTGAGAGTTGTAGTTGTGCAACAGCTGAACACTGGTTACTAAACACAGAGTTTGTTACCTAACTCAGTGTTTTGCAACCGGTGTGTCTCCAGCTGTTGCAAACTGCAACTCCCAGCATGCACTGATAGACCGTACATGCTGGGAGTTGTAGTTTTGCAACAGCTGGAGGCACGCTGGTTGCAAAACAATGAGTTAAGTAACAAACTCTCAGTATTTTGCAACCAGTGTGCCTCCAGCTGTTGCATAACTACAACCCCCAGCATGCATGGGCAGCCAAAGGGCATGCTGGGATTGTTAGAAGTATGCCTCTAGCTGTTGCATAACTACAAGTCCCAGCATGCCCTTCTGCTGTCCGTATATATGCTGGGGTTGTAGCTTTTGCAACAGCTGAAGGCACACTGATAGTAAAACACTGAGTTTGTTACCTCAGTGTTTCGCAACCAGTGTGCCTCCAGCCATTGCAAACTACAACTCCCAGCATGCACTGACAGACCGTACATGCTGGGAGTTGTAGTTTTGCAACAGCTGGAGGTTGCGAAACACTGGTTGCGAAACACTGAGTTAAGTAACAAACTCTCAGTGTTTTGCAACCAGTGTGCCTCCAGCTGTTGCATAACTACAACTCCCAGCATGCACGGACAGCCAAAGAGCGTACTGGGAGTTGTAGTTTTGCAACAGCTGGATGTTTGCCCCCCCATGTGAATGTACAGGGTACATTCACATGGGCGGGGGTTTACAGTGAGTTTCCCAAATAGTATGCCATGTGGGGCTTTTTTTGCTGTTCTGGCACCACAGGGGCTTCCTAAATGCAACATGCAAAGTGTTCTACACCCCTATTGAGGCTCTCTGTAGGCCAGAAATAGCCGTTTTGCAACAGCTGGATGTTTGCCCCCCCATGTGAATGTACAGGGTACATTCACATGGGCGGGGGTTTACAGTGAGTTTCCCAAATAGTATGCCATGTGGGGCTTTTTTTGCTGTTCTGGCACCACAGGGGCTTCCTAAATGCGACATGCCCCCTAAAAACAAACAAGCCAACTGTGGTTTCTTCTCTTCTGAGCATTGTAGTGCACCCGCAGAGCACTTTACGTCCTAACATGAGGTATTTCCATACTCAGAAGAAATGGTGTTACAAATTTTGGGGGTGATTTTCTCCTATTATCTCTTGTAAAAATTGTAAATTTGGGAAAACAACTGCATTTTAGTGGTCAGATGTGCAAAAAATGCTCGAGTCCTTAAGGTGAAAATGGGCTGGGTCCTTAAGGGGTTAAAGTGACTTGTTAATTTTAAAATGTTATTTACTATAATTCAAACAAATAATTGCTATACATAAAAGCCTGGTAAGACGTCCAGAATGGAAGTTAACTCTTGTCACTACATTCTCATGGCATGAAGGACATTTCCAAAAGAATCTGCATGTCATACTGAATAACAGTATTATTTCACTACCCCAGCGCACACCCTATGCGTGTTACAGCAAGGCAAAGTGTTCTACACCCCCTATTGAGGCTCTCTGTAGGCCAGAAATAGCCGTTTTGCAACAGCTGGATGTTTGCCCCCCCATGTGAATGTACAGGGTACATTCACATGGGCGGGGGTTTACAGTGAGTTTCCCAAATAGTATGCCATGTGGGGCTTTTTTTGCTGTTCTGGCACCACAGGGGCTTCCTAAATGCGACATGCCACCTAAAAACAAACAAGCCAACTGTGGTTTCTTCTCTTCTGAGCATTGTAGTGCACCCGCAGAGCACTTTACGTCCTAACATGAGGTATTTCCATACTCAGAAGAAATGGTGTTACAAATTTTGGGGGTGATTTTCTCCTATTATCTCTTGTAAAAATTTGGGAAAACAACTGCATTTTAGTGAAAAAAAAAAATTTCATTTACACACCCGACTTTAATGAAAAGTCGTCAAACACCTGTGGGGTGTTAAGGCTCACTGTACCCCTTGTTACGTTCCTTGAGGGGTGTAGTTTCCAAAAAAGTATGCCACATGTTTTTTTTTTTTGCTGTTCTGGCACCATAGGGGCTTCCTAAATGCGACATGCCCCCCAAAAACTATTTAAGCAAAATTTGCTTTCCAAATCCGCACATGGCGTATTTCCATATTCAGCAGAAATGGGGTTACAACTTTTGGGGGGCAGTTTCTCCTATTATCTCTTGTAAAAACTGTAAATTTGGGGGGGAAAACAGCATTTTAGTGAAAAAAAAATGTCATTTACACATCCACTTTACCAAAAAGTCATCAAACACCTGTGGGGTGTTAAGGCTCACTGGACCCCTTGTTACGTGCCATGAGGGGTGTAGTTTCCAAAATAGTATGCAACATGCCCCCCAAAAACCATTTCAGCAAAATTCACTCTCCAAAATTCCATTGTCGCTTCTTCCCTTCTGAGCCCTCTAGTGATCCCACAGAGCGCTTTATGTTCACATATGAGGTATTTCCTTTCTTGAGAGAAATTGGGTTACACATTTTGGGCTGAATTTTCTTCTTTTACCCCATGTAAAAATTCAAAAACTGGGTCTACAAGAACACGTTAGTGTAAAAAAAATTTAGATTTTGAATTTTCTCCTTCACTTTGCTGAAATTCCTGTGAAACACCTAAAGGCTTAACAAACTTTCTGAATGTCATTTTGAATACTTTGAGGGGTGCAGTTTTTATAATGGGGTCATTTATGGAGTATTTCTAATATGAATGCCCTTCAAATCCACTTCAAAACTGAACTGGTCCCTGAAAATTTTCTGAAAAATTTGAAAATTGCTGCTGAATTTTGAAGCCTTCTGATGTTTTCCAAAAGTAAAAACATGGCAACTTTATGATGCAAATATAAAGTAGACATATTGTATATGTGAATCAATTTATAATTTATTTGGAATGTCTATTTTCCTTACAAGCAGAGAGCTTCAAAGTTAGAAAAATGCAAAGTTTTAACATTTTTCATGACATTTTTGCATTTTTCACCAAGAAATGATGCAAGTATTGAAGAAAAATTTCCATTATGTTAAAGTTGAATATGTCACGAAAAACAATCTCGGAATCAAATTCATAAGTAAAAGCATTCCAGAGTTATTAATGCTTAAAGGGGTACTCCGCCCCTAGACATCTTATCCCCTATCCAAAGGATAGGGGATAAGATGTCAGTACGCCGCGGTCCCACTGCTAGGGAGCCCAGGGATCCCCACTGCGGCACTGTGCTATCATTACAGCACAGAGCGAGTTCACTCTGCACGTAATGACGGGCGATACAGGGGCCGGAGCATCGTTACATCACGGCTCCGCCCCTCGTGACATCACGCCCCCTGCCATAGACTTGCATTAAGGGGACGGGCCGTGATGTCACGAGGGGCGGAGCCATGACGTCACGCGGCTCCGTCCCCTGTATCGCCCGTGCTGTAATGATAGCGCAGTGCCGCAGTGGGGATCCCGGGGCTCCCCAGCAACGGGACCGCGGCGTACTGACATCTTATCCCCTATACTTTGGATAGGGGATAAGATGTCTAGGGGCGGAGTACCCCTTTAAATTGACAGTGGTCAGATGTGCAAAAAGTGACTTGTTAATTTTAAAATGTTATTCAATATAATTCAAACAAATAATTGCTATACATAAAAGCCTGGTAAGACGTCCAGAATGGAAGGTAACTCTTGTCACTACATTCTCATGGCATGAAGGACATTTCCAAAATAATCTGCATGTCATACTGAATAACAGTATTATTTCACTACCCCAGCGCACACCCTATGCGTGTTACAGCAAGGCAAAGTGTTCTACACCCCTATTGAGGCTCTCTGTAGGCCAGAAATAGCCGTTTGTAATATCAATTCGTTGCGAATAAATTCGTACCGAAACAAATTTTTGGGGAAAATTCGGCAAAATGGCCAAATCTAATTTTTTTTTTAAAACTCGCTCATCTCTATATAGATGATGTGAGCTTTAGGACATGGTGCATTATCCTGCTGGAAGTATCATCCGAAGATGGGTCCACTGTGGTCATAAAGGGATGGACATGGTCACCGACAATACTCAGGCAGGCTGTCGCATTTAAATGATGCTCAGTTATTACTTAGGGGATGACAGTGTGCCAAAATAATGTCTCCTACACCATTAAACCACCAGCAGCCTGAACTGTTCATAGAAGGCAGGATGGATCTATACTTTTGTGTTTACCCCACATTCTGACCCCGCCATCTGAATGTCACAATTGGAATCAAGACTCATCAGACCAGGCAACATTCTTCTAGTCTTCCATTGTCCAGTTTTGGTGAGTCTGCACAAATTGTAGCCTCAGGCTTCTGTTCTAAGCTGTCAGGAGTGGCATCTGTTATGGTCTTCGGCTGCTGTAGCCCATCTGCTTCAAGGTTGGACATGTTGTGCATTCAGAGATGGTATTCTGCAGACCTTGGTGGTAACGTGTAGTTAAGTTACTGTTACCTTTCTGTCATCTCGAATCTGCCCATTCTTCTCTGACCTCTGACATCAGCAAGCCACACAACTGCCACTCACTGGATTTTTCTATATTTTTTTTTTGGTCCATTTTCTGTCAACCCTAGAAATGGCTGTGCTTAAAAATCCCAGTAGATCAACAATTGTGAAAACCTGAGACCAGCCCCTCTGGCACCAACAACCATGCCACGTTCACAGTCACTTACCGTATTTTTCGCCGTATAAGACGCACTTTTTCTTCCCCAAAACTGGGGGGAAAAAGTTGGTGCGTCTTATACGGCGAATACACCCCTATCGCGGCGGTCCCTGCGGCCATCAACAGCCGGGACCCGCGGCTAATACAGAACATCACCGATCGCGGTGATGCCCTGTATTAACCCTTCAGACCCGGCGATCAAAGCTGACCGCCGCGTCTGAAGGGAAAGTGACACTAACCAGGCTGTTCAGTCGGGCTGTTCGGGACCGCCGCAATATCACCGCGGCGGTACCGAACAGCCCGACTGAATAACCGGGTTAGTGCTTACAGGACACCGGGAGGGACCTTACCTGCCTCCTCGTGTCTTCTCCGTTCAGGGATCCCCTGTATGGCCGGCGCTCTCCTTCCTCGTCATCACGTTGTCGCGTACGTGTGTCGGCGTGCGTAACGACGTGATGGCGGTGACGGAGAGCGAGGATACCCGGCCGGCAGCAGAGACGTTCCAGAACGACGGGGACATGTGAGTATTACCTCCTCCTGCAGTGGTCTTCAATCTGCGGACCTCCAGATGTTGCAAAACTACAACTCCCAGCATGCCCGGACAGCCAACGGCTGTCCGGGCATGCTGGGAGTTGTAGTTTTGCAACATCTGGAGGTCCGCAGGTTGAAGACCACTATTGGGTTCAAAATCTTTATTTTTTTTAGATTTTGCCCCTAAAAATTGGGTGCGTCTTATACGCCGGTGCGTTCTATAGGACGAAAAATACGGTAAATCCCCTTTCTTCCCCATTTTGACATTCAGCTTGAATTTCAGAAAATTGTCTTGACCACGTCTACATGCCTAAATGCATCGAGTTGGTGCAATGTGATTGGCTGATTAGCTATTTGTGTCAACAAGCAATCGAACAGGTGTACCTAATAAAGTGGCAGGTGAGTGTATGTTTTTTAAACAATTATATGTGATACCCTCAAAACAGAACAGTTGAGAATCCAGCAATGTGTTCTCCAGTAATAAAAGACTGAATTGGACGACCACTGATTTAATATTGGTGGTCTATTCTAAGGATAGGCCATTAATTGTCTGGAGAGGCCCTTTAAAGGGGTACTCCGCCCCTAGACATCTTTTCCCCTATTGTTTTGATAGGGAATAAGATGTCTAGGGGCGGAGTACCCCTGTAAAGAAATGTTATGTATCAAGGCTTCATAATAATTCATTGCTATATTCCTGTATTAATTATACATTGTTTGTAAAAAAAAAAAAAAAATTCCCAATTCTTTCTGGGAAATGGATTGTGTGTTCTGCGCATACATATTTATCGTGTGGAAATTCCATAGAACAAAGCGTCACTCTGCCACGTGAGTCACCCACTCCTAAAAGCAGGCACAGAGCGACAGTGGCGAGCACAAGGAGAAGGCATACATACGTTTTTCATGGGAATAGTCTTTAATCCGGATGTCGTAAAAGCATAATCAAGTAACCTTGGCACTGGTGCTTTATTAACATATTAGTCACATATCGCTCATCATGTTGTCACGCCATTGCCTATTTTATAGGTCACATGAAGAGGGCAGACCATAGCAAATGATCTCTATGTGCCATGGTACTACAAGTCCCAGCATGCCCTGGAGAGCTAAAGACTCATGATTTTGTTAAATTTTATAATCCTCCCAGTTCACTGCCCCACAGGGACGTGCACACATAGGCTTCAAAGGGGGCTCTAGCCCCTGCCTTTTATGCAGCTGCCCCTTTAATGCCCCCCTATTTTTTTTTTGTACATCTACAGCACTGCTCAAGTCCGGGCAGGTTGTCAGCAAAACTCCTGATTCACATAACCCACCAACCCCGAGCCCCCCTCCTTCTCCTCCCCCTCCCACTCTGGTCTGCTCACTCTCTCTTTCCAGTCTGGCCAGCGCAACATTCCCCCTGAACCTATCCTGAGGCTCCCTGGAGTCCTCTTACTCTCAGGATCTGTACATTAGAGCGCAGGGGCTGCCTGGGTAAATGACGTGCGCAGGTCTGCTAGGTCACGTGACCCCAGCAGCGTCATTACAGCAGAGGAGTCCGCACTCCTGTTTCCCTCTGCATTCCTGTAGTGTCTCCGGTGATCTGTCTGCCCTCTGCCCTGCCTGCCTCGGTAATAGTTTTAATTGAGTGGTTTTCTTATGTGTTACCTTCAAAGGAACAAAGCACTACAACAATTGTAGTTCCTTGTCCCTTTGCATATTGGGGATTGTAGTGCTTTGTCACTATACATGCTGGGGATTGTAGTGCTTTGTCACTATACATGCTGGGGATTGTAGTGCTTTGTCACTATACATGCTGGGGATTGTAGTGCTTTGTCACTATACATGCTGGGGATTGTAGTGCTTTGTCACTATACATGCTGGGGATTGTAGTGCTTTGTCACTATACATGCTGGGGATTGTAGTGCTTTGTCACCTTACATATTGAAGTTTGTAGTACAGACTCTAATATGCCTTTGTCAAGCAATTTGTCAAAATGTTGCACTTAAAATTGGAAGCCTTTTTTTACTTCCGGACCTCCGTGGCATTTTTTTGCTGTGACTACAAACCCTGTAGAAGTTGATACAAACGCTTGCATGCCGGTAGGTCACTTACAGAATCTGGAGGTGGTCTTTGCTGACTCCCTTTCCTTGGAAATGAGATTTTAAGGCAATAGAAAGCCTTTTTCAGTCACAATAGTTTCCTACAGAACAGCCTTACTGATGTCTTATCTGAAAAAGTCTTTCTGCTGCCTTAAAATCTAATGAGCAGTTATATAGGCTCTCCTCTTCACATGAATGGTCTGGTCCTCAGCAGACAGGAGAGATGGGGGGAGCTGGGATGGGAGCTCTGCTTTCAGAGAGTGTGACAGGATGTCACAGCTACAAGGTAGAGAGCAGAGCTGATATGCAGAGACCTGTGCACTATGGCTAATTACATTAGTAAGTTGCATTATTAGACTTTTTGACACCATACACAGGTTGTTTCTTATTCTGGACAACCCCTTGAACGCATTATCAAATCCACTGCATAAAATCCAGAGTCTATAGGTTATGTGTGAACACATGCCTCAAATCAAGACAGGTCATGGAGCTACAAATAAATTCCAATTCAGCTCTGCTATATCAGTATGCAGCTTGCTGACGACAATACTCGAGATTCCAATAGGTCTGGTTTATTTTTAGCAACAATAGTTCTAGTGTAAGCTGGAACTAGTAGGAAGTAATACAACAGCTACTATTAGGTTCACGTCACCAAGTAGCTATCAATAGTTCTTCCTTACATGGTGTGAATGTCGTTGCCAGCTTATACAAATGTGGAAACTGGGACTCTTTAGGTCACAGTCCAAAACTCTGTTGCCCTCCCCCCCGCCCCATTGAAAAAATAAGTAGATGTGACTGAAACTAGTGCTGCCCTTCTATACTTGCACCCCTGCTTTATGCTAGCACCACAACGAAATGTCACTGTAGTGTGGCGATAGACCATGATGTGGCTGCTTTGGGGGCTATTTTAAATTGGCGTGGTCCTATTTTAATGGAGTAATGATCTAAACAGGTACATGATACCCATGATAGCAAACAATTCAGACAAATGTGCGTGAGCCATGAAGATAGGCTGGGAGCTCCATTTTCTCCAGTCCAGGTTAATCGAGTTACGGTTTCAACATACAATGGTCGTCCTGGGACCGATTAATATTGTAACTTGAGGGACCGATGTAGTGTCAAGCAGCAGCTGTAAAGGCCCTGATTTTTATATTTTCTCTGGAGTCTACAACATTATTGTATGCATTATAGGTATAGTCTAATACGAATGATTATAGAAATATCATGATGACATGGCGACATTCTGACACCTGCCCCGACATCAGGATGTTTTTGGTGTCATTGCTTGAGGTTAAGAAGGACATCAGGAACAAGCAGGTATGAGTCCAGGAAGTCTTCCCTGTTTCCGGGAGTCTGCCAGACTTTCCGGGTGAGTTGGCAAGTATGTCCTAGGTTCAGAAGAATTACACAGGTAACCAGGTACTGTAAATAATACAGACAATAAATGCATTGGTATTACAGGTGTCTGATGCCAACAGGGTGACATCATTTTTGAGCAGGAAATGATCAAAATGCTAATTTTTACCGCGAATATTTGCTCTCTGCTTCCAGCTTGTTCAAAGAAGGCTCCAATATTATTTACTGTGTGAGTCGGTGTGGAGCGTGACTATTTCGTGTATACGAATATGCAAATATTTGCCAATATTGGCACTTCCAGAGGACACTGATCCCTCCCTTCTTTTAGCTTTAGATAGGGTTGGTTAGTTTAGCAGATAGGTTCTAGTGTAGGGTATCGTGTTAGTTAGTTGAAAGATGTAATCGTATCATGCACACCCTACAAATTTCATTACGATTTTCGCATGGAAAAAAAAAGTGAACGAACAAAGCGAATACAGTGATCCCTCAATATACGATGGTAAATCGTTCCAAATGAACCATCGTTACTTGAATCCATCGTATATTGAGGAATCCGTGCAATAATAATATGGAAAGTTCTACTCACCTGTCCCCGCCACTCCGGACCGTCACCGCTGCCCTGGATCGTCGCTCTCCATGGCCTTCATCACGTCCCCGGGGTGTCCCCACCACTCCGGACCGTCACCGCTGCCCTGGATCGTCGCTTTCCATGGCCTTCATCACGTCCCCGGGGTGTCCCCACCGCTCCGGACCGTCACCGCTGCCCTGGATCGTCACTCTCCATTGCCGTCATCACGTCCACGGGGTGTCCCCGCTGCTCCGCACTGTCACTGCTGCCCTGGATCGTCACACTCCATTGCCGTCATCACGTCCCTGGGTTGTCCCCACCGCTCCGCACTGTCACCGCTGCCCTGGATCGTCACTCTCCATTGCCGTCATCACGTCCCCGGGGTGTCCCCACCGCTCCGCACTGTCACCGCTGCCCTAGATCGTCACTCTCCATCCTATTGGATGAAGGGACGGCGTGCGAGTCAACGTGATGAAGATGAAGGAGAGTGACGGCCATGCAGGGGAGCATGAACAGTACGGTCCGAAACGTCGGGGACAGGTGAGTGACACTCACCGGAGCACACGGGGCATATTTAATGGCTATCCGGCGGCAGCTGAAGCAGTCTGTGCTGCCGGATAGCCGTTTATGCGATGGACCCGACATATAAAAGCATCGTATGTTGATGCTGCCTTCAACATGTTGAAATGATCGTATGTCGGGGCCATCATAGGTTGGGGGATCAATGTATGCGAATTTCGCGAACATAGGACGAACATATTCCCGAAATATCGCAAATTCAAATATGGCCCCTGCCGCTCATCACTAGAAATGACCTCATTTATGTTACATGGCATGTTGTATCTGGTACACAAGTAGGGTTGCCACCTGGCCAGTATTTTACCTACACAGCCGGTATTTTGGCCACCCTGGCGGTATTTTTATTTTAAAATACCGGCAATGCAATTGCCGGTATTTATCCAACCAATCCTCTAACTCCTGGAATATTGCACCATATACTATACCGTTTTTTCCCAACCAGAGAGCCTCCAGCTGTTACAAAACTACAACTCCCAGCATGCCCGGACAGCCGTTGGCTGTCCGGGTATGCTGAGAGTCGTAGTTTTGCAACAGCTGGAGGCACCCCTGGTTGGGAAACACTAACCTATACTATATACTACTATATAGTCCAACATTCTGGAAGTTTTAGTTTTCGTTTTTGGGAGCTGCAGGGCCACATGCTGTATCAGGGCATGCTGGGAGTTGTAGTTAGTAATTTACTGCAACTGCCGAATTTAATTAAAAAAAAAAAAAAGTGATCAAAACGTCACATCAAAACATTCAAAACTACAGATCGGGCCGCAAAAAATGAGCCCTCATACAGGCCCATATAAGGAGAAATAAAAAAAAAGATTAGGTCAGAATAGGACAAAATTTCCCCCGCAAATGTGTATTCTGTGACGTCACGCATATATAAATAATTAAGCAAATTAGCATGGCCGGTATTTTTTTTCCAAGTAAGGTGGCAATCCTATACACAAGTCACATGCTATTCTGTCACTGATCGTAGTCTATATTCTGACCAGCGTACACACTGCTAATGTTGCAACTATGTGATTTCTTGTATTGATGTTTCGTTGTATGCTTGTAAACTGCATGTGATCGGAACCTGTATTTTTCTATTTACATTTTTCCTATGAAACACTGATAAAATTGCTGAAAAGGCATAAGAGTAGAACATTCTTTACTATGCAGGTGACTCATCCGTATCATGTTCTGGGTGGAGACTCATTACTCATTGTTTGTGCATGTGATCGAACGCATGCAAGAAGAACACCCGGCGGTGGAGCTGTGACGTACGTGACATGATGTGCTTCATGTCAGGGGAACGGCTTGTTAAAGTCACAGTACCGTTATCAGAGCTGTGCAATGGGCATCTTGGTGGTAGGCACTCTGGGAATCCACTGTGGAGAAGGGCTTATAGTTCTTTTCCATTTCTTTTCAGACTTAAAGGGGAACTCCAGTGGGAATTTTTTTTTTAAATCAACTGGTGCAAGAAAGTTAAATTTGTAAGTTATTTCTATTTAAAAAATCTTAATCCTTCCAGTACTTATCAGCTGCTTGTAAGACGGCATGGCACGGCAGAAGGCTGTAGCACTCAGGGTAGTAGTGGATCCGCTGGACCTGTGTGGTAGATGACATGGGCTGTGCCAGGGAGCTGTGCCAGAGTCCGCCGCAAAGTGGGATGGTCTTGCTGCAGCAGGCGGCACTCAGGTCGCTACCCCTGGCACGACTTGACCACACAGGCGGCTGAGGAGGTATAAGGCACAGGAGGGATACAGCAAGTCTGGGTCAGAATAGCAGACAGTCAGGGCAGGCGGCACAGGTGCGAAGTCAGGAATGTGGCAAGAGGTCAATAGGCAGGTGGCACAGGAGCAAGGTTACGGAACAATGGGGTCAGGAACACAGGAAGGCAAGACTCAGAATAGCTTTCTCTAAGGCACAAGGGCAAACAAAGCTCAGGCTGGGGTTAGTGGGAGGTGCAGGTGTATGTCAAAATAGCGGGTGCACTGGCACTTTAAATCAGAGAGCTTAGGTGCACACGCACCCTAGGAGGCGGGGCATGTGTGCCGGCGCTGTGAGAGGACGGAAGGAACAGCAGAGAGAGGAGGTGAGTGACGGGCTAGGATTTGCACATGGGCGCGTTCCGCGACGCGAATCCCGGCCCCGCCGGCAGAGGAGGGCAGAGAAGGAAAGCGCTCGTGGCCAGCATGTCTGGCTGGAGCACTGGACGTAACACTGCTATATATTACAGAGGAAGTTGAGTTGTTCTTTTTTGTCTGACCACAGTGCTCTCTGCTGACAGAGCAGGATAGGTTTGCAATGGGGATTTGCTCCTTCTCTGGACAGCTCCTGATACAGAGAGTAAGATAGAAATGTCCCTCTTTTAGGCGCTGCTTCTCCCAACGAAATTGATGTAACAAATATTTTTTTGAATGCTTTTATTGCAAGACCAATGACGTGTTTCGGGTTCAAAACCCTTCCTCAGATTGGCATAACAAAAGCAATACATGAACAGGTATATATACATAAAAAAACAGCCAAACATTTGGTGGGTGGAGTTAAGAGAAGGGGAGGAGTAGAAGCTCAGTTAAGTCACGTGACAGGGGATGGGGAAAGATCGGGGAATTTAAAATGAAATAAAAATATCCATTCTGTTACCAAACCGGTAACTCATATTTAGGTCATCACCTAAATATCAGTTACCGGTTTGGTAACAGAATGGATATTTTTATTTCATTTTAAATTCCCCGATCTTTCCCCGATCTTTCATTTTTACTCTCTGCATATTTTATGGGCAGTCCTGCAGCTGTTCCCATGTCCCTACGGCATCACAGCATTCCCGGATCACCACCAGAAAAAAAACCCTGTAATTGTTGGGGTGATATGCGCAATTCTATTGCGCTCAAGGTGAGCACAATACCTATCTTCATTGTTTTGAATATTGCATATTGAGGATAACGCACTAGGCGCCTTGTTTGGCTCTTTTTGTTTCCCGTTTCCACTATTTCCTGATACAGACAGAGGTGTGAGCAGAGAGCACTGTGGTCATCTTTATTCTGTAGGTCCATATGGTTAAAATGATACCCTACTTATATTTGTTTTTGTCGTACTTCTGAAAAAAATCATAACTACATGCAGGAAAATGTATACGTTTAAAATTGTCATCTTCTGACCCCTATAACTTTTACATTTTTCTGCATACAGGGCGGTATGAGGGCTCATTTTTTGAACCGTGATCTGAAGTTTTTATTGGTATCATTTTTGTTTTGATCTGACTTTTTAATCGCTTTTTATTCATTTTTATGGTATTAAAAGTGACCAAAAATAAGCTATTTTGGACTTTGTAATTTTTTTTTTGACCATGCGGTTTAACTAACAATATATTTTTATAGTTCGGATATTTACGCATGCGGCGATACCACATATGTTTATATTTATTTTTATTTACATGCTTTTTTTTAAATGGGAAAAGGGGGGTGATTTGAACTTTTATTATCGACGGGGTTAAATCACATTTATTAAATCTTTTTTTACACTTTTTTTTTTGTAATGTTACAGCCTCCATAGGGGGCTATAATATACAGTACATTGATTGCCAGCACTGTTCAATGCCATGCCATAGCATTGCAATGATCAGGATTATCGGCGGTCGATTGCTCAAGCCTGGATTTAAGGCTAGGAGCAATCAATCGCCGATTGGAAACGCCGGAGGCAGGTAAGGGACCCTCCTGCTGCGTCCTAGCTGATCGGGACACTGCGGTTTCACTGCTTTGATCACAACTTTGATCGCCGTGTCTAAAGGGTTAATAGTGCGCATCACCGCGATAGTTGACGTGCGCTATTAGTCCCGGGTCCCGGCTACCCGGGACGACCATATGACGCAGGGTCACTGCGTGATTCCGCGTTATATCGCGGCAGCAGGCGCAGGACGTACAGGTACGCCCTGCGTCCCCAAGAGGATAGGGGATAAGATGTCAGATCGCCGGGGTCCCGCTGCTGGGGACCCCCAGGATCTCTGCTGCGGCACCCCGCTATCATTACTGTACATAGCACACTCGCTCTGTGCGTAATGACCAGCGATACAGGGGACGGAGCATTGTTACATCATGGCTCCGCCCCCTCGTGACGTCACGGACCGCCCCCTTAATGCAAGTCTATGAGAGGCCTACGTCTACGTGATGGCCGCCATGCCCCCTCCCATAGACTTATATTGAGGGGGCGGGCCGTGACATCACGAGGGGGCGGAGCCGTGACGTAACGATGCTCTGGCCCCTGTATTGCCCGTCATTACGCAAAGAGTGAGTTTGCTCTGTGCAGTAATGATCAGAAGCAGGACCCTGGCGATCTGACATCTTATCTCCTATCCTTTGTATAGGGGATAAGATTCTAGGGGCGGAGTACCCCTTTAAGGGCTGCAAAAAAATTATCTTTTTGCACTTTTTTTTCCACCTCATCTTCTAAAAATCATAACGCGTTCAATTTTGCTTGTTTTGCATCACCAATTGTACTTTGTAAACCAAAAAAATTATTTGTGGGGTGAAATGAAAACCCCCCACTATTTTGCAGCTTTTTAGAGCTTCCGTTTCTATGCAGTGCCCTTTTTGGTAAAAATGACATGATATCTTTATTCTGTAGGTCCAAACGGTTACAGGGATACCCAATTTTATGTAGGTTTTGTTTATTTTACCACTTAAAAACAAATTATTACTACATGCACCAAAGTTAGTATGTTTAAAATTGTCATCTTCTGACCCCTATAACTTTTTTATTTTTCCGCATACAAGGCTATATCTTTTGCACCGTGGTCTGTAGTTTTTATCAGTGCCGTTTTTGTTTTTATGAGACTTTTTGAGCGTTTTTTTTTTTTTTATATTTATATGGTATGTGAAGTGACCAAAAATGCACTTTGGTATTTTGGACTTTGGTATTTTTTTACGTGTATGCCATCAAACGTGCGGTTTAGCCAACCTTATTTTTAAATAGTTCGGACATTTACGCATGCGACGGTACCTCATATGATAATTTCTTTTATTATATTAATTTATTTATTTTAAAAATTGGAAACTTTTATTAGGGGGGGGGGCTTATTCACATTTATTATCTTTTTTTAAAACACTTTTTACTTTTTTTTTTGCCATACCATGCAATCTTTTGATTCCACTCACTGATCAATGCTGTGCCATAGCATAACATTGATCGGTGTTATCTGCACTCTGCTGCTCCAGCCTGAGCAGACTTGGAGCAGTAGATTGTCGATCAGACGACAAGGAGGCAGGTGAGGACCCTCCTGTCGATTCTGTCGCAATAGTCGCAATCAGCTCCACTGAACCCCGGTAACAGGACTCAGGACGTACAGGTACACCCTGAGTCCTTAAGGAATTAAATAGAAGTAATTTACAAATCTGTGCAATCACAAAAGAACAAACAGATCCGGCACAGCCCTATGTACCTGTCAGCTTAAATCCTCTTAATACATAACTTGGTGTAGCAGGTGTATGCTCTCCTGTGGGTGGTGCTCTACGGCAGTAGTATAAGCAAAATCAATGTCCACAAAAGAAAGAATAGTGGAGCAACTCACCCGGTATTGGTGGAGTCAATTCAGATGATCGGCATTACGGTCAGCATCGCGGTCAGGCGGGGGTGCAGTGAGAGGCGGAAGATATTACTGGGGGAAGTCAGGCCACAGCCGTATCGCACCTTTTGGTGCTTCGTCAGGCCCCTGCGACAAGGGGCCTGATGAAGCACCAAAAGGTGCAATACGGCTGTGGCCTGACGCCTGACTCCCCCCCCCCCCCCCCGTAAAATCTTCCACCTCCCACTGCACCCCTGCCTGACCGCGATGCTGACCGGGATGCCGATCGTCTGAATTGACTCCACCAATACCGGGTGAGTTGCTCCGCTATTCTTTCTTTTGTGGACATTAATTTACAAATCTGTTTCACTTTCGAGCACCAGGTGATTAAAAAAAAAACATGTTTTCCATTGGAGTACCCCTTTAAGGGGAAACTGTCAGTTCTGTGCTAGCAAAGGAGAGCCATGGCACCAGGGGACTGTCTGGGAAGTGGTATTTTTCCCCTCCAGCTCTGCTTGATTTTGGTGTATTTTCTACTATTTGTTAATACAGAAAGACCTGACAATGAGAAGAGAAGAAGGAAGCCAGGAAGGCCGCCTTCCAGACACTTCCCCAGTACCATGGCTCCGGTTTTAAATGATGTTTTTCTCTCAAAATTTCAGAGGGTGCCTGTCAGGATTTTATGCTACCTGTGGTTCAAACAGCATAAATCTACTAACAGACTTACTTTTAGTCCAGAGGGAGCCATGCATCTGTTATATGACACTGATACTGGCGAGGCGCTTACATCAACTCTGATCTGACGAAACCACTGACTGTTGCAATGGATAAAATAGGAAAGTTGAAATGACGCAACGGAAGTCTTGGATGTAAGTGAATTGTCTTTTGTGCCAATGCAGAGTCTGCGGATTATTAAAGAATTAGGGATGGAAATGCCTCGGCTGATATGATTCATCCTTTGTTGTAGCCGTTGCCTGGATATAAGTTATTTATTGACGTAATAATCATATGTTGCTAATAAGGTTAATATAATAAGCTTCATTTCAGAGTAAGCAGACAACCTAATAGTACTTATGAAATCTAACATGCTAGAAATAGACGGCATGTTCACATGCTGACGACATATGAATCGTTGCCAATGTTTTTGCTTTTACTAATTGCACTTATTCTTAGTTGTGTCAGGCATAAGTGAATGTTTTTAAATGCTTTTAATACATTTGGGAAAGCTAAGTTTTTGGCAGCAAATTGGCAAAACATGTGCCCAGGCTGGTTTTAGGGAGTGGCAAACTGGACAATTGCCACGAACTTCAATGAACTAGGATATGCCTAAGGCTGGGAAATCCAAGAGCTAACTAAATCCACCCTGGTTAGGTGATAAATATATGATCATTTGGGGTCTTATTAGTGAGACCATCAATGCTCACGAGAACAGGGGTCCCTTGTCCACTGCGAGAATAAAATGGCAGTCAAGCATGCACGGCCACTCCATTTACTGGTTCCATTCACTCCTTTACTTGTTCCACTCACTCACCTTAGGACTGCTGATGATAGCCAAGTATGGCACTCAGGTAACTTGGCTATCTTCATCAGTCCTAAGGTGAGTGAATAGAGCAGTAGCACGTACACTATACACTATCGATTGCCATTTTTTCCACTTGTTCCTCTACATAGGTTTTGCTAAATCTCCCTGTCATGAAGCATCAATTATGCTTCTCATACCGTCACTTAGGGCAAGGAACAGTGAGCCCTAAACTGACCCTGAACCTCTTTCTCTGCCTACTTGCTCAACTGCCCTATTGGGGGCTAACAAATGGGCGCCGGTCCCTTCCTAACTACAGTGCAGGGGGCGTCATAGTCAACATAATATATAAGTACTGAAGTACTGTACAAGTCGGAACAAAGTCAATAAATCAGAATATAGAATACATAGTAACACCACTTCAGACATCAGGCAACAAGGTAACAGGAATATAGTGTGCAGACAACAGCCTAAGAACCAACACATGAATTGCAGATATGAAATATGAACAAGAGAGGTAATGTAGGAATTATATACAGCGAGAAATATTCAGGGATGCAGGGGAGGAACAAGGTTAGACTGAAGACAGACACTATATAACTAAAGGATGCAAATGCAAGAATGACAAAAACAGACACAAATGCTCAAAGACCACTGAACACTGACCAAGACCACTGAACACTGACCAAGAGCAAGATACACACTACAGTAGATACAAAGAGATTGACTTCTAAGTCAGGGATAAAGCGAAGCTCAGGAAATGGATCTAACAATAGGAGAAATTAGATAACACTACAAACCCAAACTCCAGTGTTGGAGGGACATGAATACCAAATCCAAATAGACTCCAAGTATAATGTCCGTTTATCTGTATTTTGCATTTTTCTGCTTTGGGTCCTGTTCCGACATTATGTTTATGTCTGAACAGTTTCTGTGTTTATTCTCCCTTGTTTGGGAAGAGTTAACCTTCATGCCCTTCAGCGCTAGGAGTGTATTTAAGGTCACTTCAGGCCTGGGCTGGTAATTATGCCTGTTATATTGCAAATTATTAACCATACCTCAAGGACCTCACCATACAATATGGTGCATAATGATAACAAAAAATTGAGGACAGAACGTACTTGAAAAATACAAATGTTTTATTAACAAAACAATATACAAAAAATTTAAAATATACACACAGTATACAATAAAAAGCACCAAATTAGCTTCCTACCACTGGGCCCTAGTGGTGGATATAATGTTGTATGATGTAGTATGACGGCACTGATAATGGTATTCTGCAGGAGCATAAATGAAGGACTGTCTTAGACAATATAGAGTCCAGCTACTGATGGTATCAATGATAAATGTCCATTTCCAGGTATTGTATGGATAAGTTAAACTCTGGATGAACATAGATGTAAGGCTCTTGTAATCTGTCCCACCCGAGGAGTCCCGCTGGTTCCGCACTGTGACGGACCTAATCACACTCACCAGTGTTCTGCAGCTGGTCGCGTGCTGCAACAGACCTGGTGTGCTGGCCGCAGGTATTACTTGCTTATCACTGGGAGAGCTTTCATGGACGTAGCCGGTGTTAGATGTCAGTGCTGTGTTAAACGACGAACACAATCAAGCTGAGGCTTCGGCAGGAGCACAATGTTTTTCGCGGTCTCACTCGTGGCGGGTGAAGTCAGGAGCCAATGCAAGTTCTAACTGCAGGTAAATCCTGGATAATCCAGACAAGTGCTGGTGGTGCTGTATTCAAATAAGTAAACTCTAGACGCGTTTCTGGGTACTTAATATGCTCGTGCGACCCCTTCTTCAGTAGATAAGAAAAAAAAGTGTGTAAAATAAAACGGGATATGGTTCCTGTTTAAATAGCTGATCCACATTTGTTACTCATTAAATTGCAGTAAACGAAACCTGTGGAATGGACTACAGGGAGATGGATTTTCCTAACATGCTGAAAACGTGAAGGATAATTCAAACCTAGTTCACACTAGTAAATCCATGAAATCAAACAACCAACTCTATATGAAATAAAACAACCAACTCTACATGAAATAAAATTAAACAATGCAAAATGTATATTACTATATCAAAAAAGGATAAAAATAAAGTAATATGCATAAAAATAATAAAGATAATAATAATATGAAAATAAAAAATAAAAATGAAATTAAAATAAAACAAATGTATTTTTATTTTATTTTCTTATTTTTCTTTAAATTTTTTTTATTATTATTTATTTTTATTTTATTTTTCATTTTTATTTTCAAATTATTATATCTTTATAATTTTAAAGCATATTACATTATTTTTATTCTTCTATGATTAGAGTTGATTAGAGTTGGCTGTTTTATTTCAACTGGGGTGTGAAGCGAGAAGCGAAACGTCGGGTCTGGCGTGTGACCAGGGCATCTTACACCAGGTTGTAGTAGACATTTCTTATGTTTATACATGTCTCTTCTTATATAGTTCCTCACAGGTTATACAGGTTGTGTTAACCACTGTTATGCACCCTTTTCTCCTCCTTATGTATTGTACTGTATTTTGATACACTTACCTTGGTAACTCAGGGGAGAAGCAGGGGTATTTGATATTTATGCTAAATGCATTTTATTACATCCGCCCATGTAAACTTTGTTTCTGCATGAGCAGTTTAATGCACTTTATGTATATCTCCCTGGTGTTCTTATTATAAAGATCAAGCCTTGATCTGTGTTACAAATATTTACTAATGATCCCAGTCACCGCTTGTTAGTTCTGGTCCACTGGACCACCACCTCTGGATTACCTTCATTCTGTTTGTTTTTAATTGTTATTATGACTTTGGTCTGTATCATTTGTGTAATTTTGTCAATAAAGATTGTTTGATCCATAGAAACGCAATTGTTTTTTTGTCCTGACTTTTCGTTAAAGTTGGACGTGTAAATTAATTTATCTTTTTTTCACTAAAATGCAGTTTTTTCCCCAAATTTTACATTTTTACAAGGAGTAATAGAAGAAAATGTCCCCCAAAAATCACCATCTCTCTTCTGAGTATGGAAATACCCCATGTGTGGACATCAAGTGCTCTGCTGGCGCACTACAATGATCAGAAGAGAAGGAATCACATTTGGCTTTTGGAAAGCAAATTTTGCTGAAATGGTTTTTGGGGGCATGTCCCATTTAGGAAGCCCCTATGGTGCCAGAACAGCAAAAAAAAAAAAAAAAAAAAAAAACACATGGCATACTATTTTGGAAACTACACCCCTCAAGGAACATAACAATGGGTACAGTGAGCCTTAACTACCCACAGGTGTTTGACGACTTTTAGTTAAAGTTGGATGTGTAAATGAATTTTTTTTTTCACTAAAATGCATTTTTTTCCCCAAATTTTACATTTCTACAAGGGGTAATAGGAGAAAATGCCCCCCCCCAAATTTGTAACCCCATTTCTTCTGAGTATGAAAATACCCCATGTGTGGACGTCAAGTGCTCTGTGGGCGCGCTACAATGCTCAGAAGAGAAGGAGCGCCATTGAGATTATGGAGAGAGAATTTGGTTGGAATAGAAGTCGGGGGCCTTGTGCATTTGCAAAGCCCCCCGTGTTGCCAGAACAGTGGACCCCCCCACATGTGACCCCATTTTGGAAACTATACCCCTTGCAGAATTTAATAAGGGGTGCAGTGAGCATTTACACCCCACTGGCATTTGACAGATCTTTGGAACAGTGGGCTGTGCAAATGAAAATGCACATTTTTCATTTTCAGGGACCACTGTTTCAAAGATCTGCCAGACACCTGTGGGGCGTAAATGCTCACTGCACCCCTTGTTACATTCCGTGAGGGGTGGGGGGGGGGTCCACTGTTCTGGCACCATGGGGGCTTTGTAAACACACGTGGCCTTCAATTCTGGACACATTTTTTCTTCAAAAGCCCAATGGCGCTCCCTCTCTTCTGAGCATTGTAGTGCGCCAGCAGAGCACTTTACATCCACATATGGGGTATGTTCTTACTCAGAATAAATGGGGTTACACATTTTGGGGGGCTTTTTTCCTATTTTCCCTTGTGAAAATGAAAAATTTTGGGTAACACCAGCATTTTAGTAAAAAAAAGTTTTTTATTTTTTTATTTTCCCATCCAACTTTAATGAAAATTCGTCAAACACCTGTGGGGTGTTCAGGCTCACTATACCCCTTGTTACATTCCATGAGGGGTATAGTTTCAAAAATGGGGTCAAATGTGGGTATTTCTTTTTTTGCGTTTATGTCAGAACCGCTGTAAAATCAGCCACCCCTGTGCAAATCACCAATTCAGTCCTCAAATGTACATGGTGCGCTCTCACTCCTGAGCCTTGTTGTGCGCCCGCAGAGCATTTTACTTCCACATATGGGGTATTTCCGTACTCAGGAGAAATTGCGTTACAAATTTTGGGGGTCTTTTTTTACTTTTACCTCTTGTGAAAATAAAAAGTATGGGGCAACACCAGCATGTTAGTTTAAAAAAAATTTTTTTTTTACACTAACATGCTGTTGTAGACCCCAACTTTTCCTTTTCATAAGGGGTAAAAGGAGAAAACACCCCCCAAAACTTGTAACTCAATTTCTCCCGAGTATGGAAATACCCCATATGCGGCCCTAAACTGTTTCCTTGAAATACGACAGGGCTTTGAAGTGAGGGAGCGCCATGCGCATTTAAGGACTAAAATAGGGTTGCATAGAGGTGGACATACCGGTATTCTATGCCAGTGATTCCCAAACAGGGTGCCTCCAGCTGATGCTAAACTCCCAGCATACCTGGACAGTCAGTGCCTGTCCGGAAAGGCTGGGAGTTGTTGTTTTGCAACAGCTGGAGGCTCCGTTTTGGAAACACTGCCGGACGATATGTTTTTTTTATTTTTATTGGGGGGGACAGTGTAGGGGGGGTGTATATGTAGTGTTTTACTCTTTATTATGTGTTAGTGTAGTGTTTTTAGGATACATTCGCACTGACGGGTTTACAGCGAGTTTCCCGCTAGGAGTTTGCGCCGCGGCAGAAAATTTGCCGCAGCTCAAACTTGAAGCAGGAAACTTACTGTAAACTCACCCATTCACATGGGGGCGCAAACCTTCAGCTGTTGCAAAACTACAACTCCCAGCATGTACTGACAGACCGTGCATGCTGGGAGTTGTACTTTTGCAACAGCTGGAGGCACACTGGGTGGAAAACCTTCAGTTAGTTTCTGTTACCTAACTCAGTATTTTCCAACCAGTGTGCCTCCAGCTGTTGCAAAACTACAACTCCCGGCATGTACTGATTGCCGAAGGGCATGCTGGGAGATGTAATTATGCAACAGCTGGAGGTACGCAACTACAACTCCCAGCATGCCAAGACAGCTGTTTGCTGTTGGGCATGCTGGGATTTGCAGTTTTGCAACATCTGGAGGGCTACAGTTTGGAGACCACTGCACAATGATCTCCAAACTGCGGCCCTCCAGATGTTGCAAAATAAAAAATCCCAGCATGCCCAGACAGCAAACTGCTGTGTGCGCATGCTAAGAGTTTTAGTTTTGCAAGATCCTGAGGGCCACAGTTTAGAGACCATAGCCCTCTAAATCTTGCAAAACTACAAATCCCAGGATGCCCAAACAGCTGTCTGGGCATGCTGGGAGTTGTAGTTTTGCAACATCTGGAGGGCTGCAGTTTAGAGACCACTGTATAATGGTCTCCAAACTTTAGCCCCCCCCCAGATGTTGCTAGGCAACTACTCCGTAGTCTTCACCAGGGAGCCGCACATCATCGCCGCCTGCCGCCACCGATCAGGTGAGGGACCTCCACCGCCACCGGTCACGCTACAGTTCCCCTGTTCTGCCCGGATTGGTGGGCAGAACGGGGGAACCGAACTTTAAACCCCCCGCCCCCGATTTGCTATTGGTCGTCGCTTTTTGACGACCAATAGCAGGAATAGGAGGGGTGGCACCCCTGCCACCTAACTCCTATTCCTTCAGGGGGACCAGGGGTGTCTTGGACACCCGCGATCCCCCTGAATTGACCGGCGATTTCCGGCGATCACCGACATGGGGGGTCTCAGGACCCCCCTGGGCATATGGACGGGATGCCTGCTGATAGATATCAGCAGTCATTCCGGTCCAGTCCCCGACCGGTTAGGGGCGGGGACTGGAATCCCCACGGGCGTACCAATGCACCCTATGTCCTTAAAGATTCAGGATGCAGAGCGTATGCATACGCCCTGCGTCCTGAAGAGGTTAAAGGGGTACTCCGGTGCTTAGACATCTTATCCCCTATCCAAAGGATAGGGGATAAGATGCCTGATTGCGGGAGTCCCGCCGCTGGGGACCCCCGGGATCTTGCACGCGGCATCGGGACTGATTACCGGCGACTACAGGGTGGGCGGCGTGTGACATCACGCCCCGCCCCCGTGTGATGTCACACTCCGCCCCTCAATGCAAGCCTACGGGAGGGGGTGTAACAGCTGTCACGCCCCCTCCCATAGGCTTGCATTGAGGGGGCGGAGCGTGATGTCACACGGGTGCGGGGCCATGACGTCACAATGCTCCGGACCTCGTGATCGCCAGTAATCAGACCCGGAGCGAACACGCTCCGGGGACTGATTATAACGAGGTGCAAGATCACGGGGTCCCCAGCAGCGGGACCCCTGCAATCAGGCATCTTATCCCCTATCCTTTGGATAGGGGATAAGATGTCTTAGCGCCGGAGTACCCATTTAACATTTTTTTAGTCACAGAAATGTCTACAACAACCTGCTGTATGTGTATGTACATTGATGCATTGGCTTAAAGTGTACCTGTTGGTTTAAAAAAAAATGTCCTAGAGACATGTCAAAAGTTTTGGTCAGTCAGGTTATGAGTGTCCATAGTACCTAGGGCCCCTGATAGGTATGTCTCACCATCAGGTGGGGCTCTCCCATTATGTAAATAGGGCCCCTGATAGGTATGTCCCCCTATCACGTAGGGCTCTCTCCTATTATTTAAATAGGGCCCCTGATAGATATGTCCCCCCATCAAGTAGACAGGTAGGGCTCCCCCAGTAGATAGATTGGGCCTCTTATAGGTATGAGCTATTAGAAGGTAGACAGGTAGTCCTCCCCACCACATGCACATGTTCTACAGTCCCGGGATCCAGGGCACCAGGTCTAGAGTCCTGTGCCCCATATCCGTAGGGGACCTCCTTGTAGATTGCCTGATCATGGGCTAACTCTATTTGTCCTCTGAATTGGGGATGAATTGGGGATAAATCGGGTAGGGGGGGGTTAGGTCATTGGTAAAAAGAGAGGTAAAAAAATTAATTTATGGCTAGCTGATATAGAAAAAAATGGAAATCTATTAGGCTTTCGGTGCCTACAGGCTCCTGATGTGTAGACCTGGTACTGGATGGGTAAGGGTACAACCATCATGCTCAAACATCCATAATAATTGTGAGGTGGGAAATAATACAAACATTAGAAAGCAACTAAAGCCATGGTCACAACCAGGAAACAGAAAAGGAAACAGACAGTATTGCGGTAACAAAGACCCTGACTCATTCTGTGTATATAGCTCTACAGCCCAGTTAAAGCTTTTCTGACACCGTATAACTGATCAGTTTCCATTTATCTCATTTTCTTTTCTGGTGGAACAGAATCCTGTACACAAGATGAAATGTAAGCAGAAGGCCTGAGACATTAGTTTACAGTGTTTCTTAATTCTCATTGTACTTTGTTTTGATTTACCTTTATCCATGTGAAAAGCAATGAAAATATCTTTATTTAAAAAACTAGGACACTTCTAGTGACATAGAAACATAGAATGTGTTGGCAGGTAAGAACCATTTGGCCCATCTAGTCTGCCCAATAATCTGAATCCTATCTATAGTCCCTGGCCCTATCTTATATGAAGTATAGCCTTATACCTATCTTTATCTTATATGAAGGATAGCCTTATACCTATCCCTATCTTATATGAAGGATAGCCTTATACCTATGTCTATCTTATATGAAGGATAGCCTTATGCCTATCTCTATCTTATATGAAGGATAGCCTTATGCCTATCTCTATCTTACATGAAGGATAGACTTATACCTATCTCTATCTTATATGAAGTATAGCCTTATACCTATCTTTATCTTATATGAAGGATAGCCTTATACCTATCCCTATCTTATATGAAGGATAGCATTATACCTATCTCTATCTTATATGAAGGATAGCCTTATACCTATCTCTATCTTATATGAAGGATAGCCTTATCCCTTTTCTCTATCTTATATGAAGGATAGCCTTATGCTTATCTCTATCTTATATGAAGGATAGCCTTATGCCTATCTCTATCTTATATGAAGGATAGCCTTATACCTATCTTTATCTTATATGAAGGATAGCCTTATACCTATCCCTATCTTATATGAAGGATAGCCTTATACCTATCTCTATCTTATATGAAGGATAGCCTTATACCTATCTCTATCTTATATGAAGGATAGCCTTATGCCTATCTCTATCTTATATGAAGGATAGCCTTATGCCTATCTCTATCTTATATGAAGGATAGACTTATACCTATCTCTATCTTATATGAAGGATAGCCTTATACCTAGCCCTATCTTATATGAAGGATAGCATTATACCTATCTCTATCTTATATGAAGGATAGCCTTATACCTATCTCTATCTTATATGAAGGATAGCCTTATCCCTTTTCTCTATCTTATATGAAGGATAGCCTTATGCTTATCTCTATCTTATATGAAGGATAGCCTTATGCCTATCTCTATCTTATATGAAAGATAGCCTTATACCTATCTTTATCTTATATGAAGGATAGCCTTATACCTATCCCTATCTTATATGAAGGATAGCCTTATACCTATCTCTATCTTATATGAAGGATAGCCTTATACCTATCTCTATCTTATATGAAGGATAGCCTTATGCCTATCTCTATCTTATATGAAGGATAGCCTTATGCCTATCTCTATCTTATATGAAGGATAGACTTATACCTATCTCTATCTTATATGAAGGATAGCCTTATACCTAGCCCTATCTTATATGAAGGATAGCATTATACCTATCTCTATCTTATATGAAGGATAGCCTTATCCCTTTTCTCTATCTTATATGAAGGATAGCCTTATGCTTATCTCTATCTTATATGAAGGATAGCCTTATACCTATCTCTATCTTATATGAAGGATAGCCTTATGCCTATCTCTATCTTATATGAAGTATAGCCTTATGCCTATCTCTATCTTATATGAAGGATAGCCTTATGCTTATCTCTATCTTATATGAAGGATAGCCTTATGCTTATCTGTATCTTATATGAAGGATAGCCTTATACCTATCTCTATCTTATATGAAGGATAGCCTTATACCTATCTCTATCTTATATGAAGGATAGCCTTATGCCTATCTCTATCTTATATGAAGTATAGCCTTATGCCTATCTCTATCTTATATGAAGGATAGCCTTATGCCTATCTCTAGCTTATATGAAGGATAGCCTTATATCTATCTCTATCTTATATGAAGGATTGCCTTATACCTATCTCTATCTTATATGAAGGATAGCCTTATGCCTATCTCTCTCTTATATGAAGGATAGCCTTATGCCTATCTCTATCTTATATGAAGGATAGCCTTATACCTATATCTATCTTATATGAAGGATAGCCTTATACCTATCTCTATGTTATATGAAGGCTAGCCTTATACCTATCTCTATCTTATATGAAGGATAACCTTATACCTATCTCTATCTTATATGAAGGATAGCCTTATACCTATCTCTATCTTATATGAAAGATTGCCTTATACCTATCTCTATCTTATATGAAGGATAGACTTATGCCCATCTCTATCTTATATGAAGGATAGCCTTATACCTATACCTATCTTATATGAAGGATAGCCTTATGCCTATCTCTATCTGATATGAAGGATAGCCTTATACCTATCTCTATCTTTTATGAAGGATAGCCTTATACCTATCTCTATCTTTTATGAAGGATAACCTTATACCTATCTCTATCTTATATGAAGTATAACCTTATGCCTATCCCTATCTTATATGAAGGATAGCCTTATGCCTATCTCTATCTTATATGAAGGATAGCCTTATGCTTATCTCTATCTTATATGAAGTATAGCCTTATGCCTATCCCTATCTTATATGAAGGATAGCCTTATGCCTATCTTTATCTTATATAAAGGATAGCCTTATACCTATCTCTATCTTATATGAAGGATAGCCTTATGCTTATCTCTATCTTATATGAAGAATAGCCTTATCCCTTTTCTCTATCTTATATGAAGGATAGCCATATGCTTATCTCTATCTTATATGAAGGATAGCCTTATACCTATCTCTATCTTATATGAAGGATAGCCTTATGCCTATCTCTATCTTATATGAAGTATAGCCTTATGCCTATCTCTATCTTATATGAAGGATAGCCTTATGCTTATCTGTATCTTATATGAAGGATAGCCTTATGCTTATCTGTATCTTATATGAAGGATAGCCTTATACCTATCTCTATCTTATATGAAGGATAGCCTTATACCTATCCCTATCTTATATGAAGGATAGCCTTATACCTATCTCTATCTTATATGAAGGATAGCCTTATACCTATCTCTATCTTATATGAAGGATAGCCTTATGCCTATCTCTATCTTATATGAAGGATAGCCTTATGCCTATCTCTATCTTATATGAAGGATAGACTTATACCTATCTCTATCTTATATGAAGGATAGCCTTATACCTAGCCCTATCTTATATGAAGGATAGCATTATACCTATCTCTATCTTATATGAAGGATAGCCTTATACCTATCTCTATCTTATATGAAGGATAGCCTTATCCCTTTTCTCTATCTTATATGAAGGATAGCCTTATGCTTATTTCTATCTTATATGAAGGATAGCCTTATACCTATCTCTATCTTATATGAAGGATAGCCTTATGCCTATCTCTATCTTATATGAAGTATAGCCTTATGCCTATCTCTATCTTATATGAAGGATAGCCTTATGCTTATCTCTATCTTATATGAAGGATAGCCTTATGCTTATCTGTATCTTATATGAAGGATAGCCTTATACCTATCTCTATCTTATATGAAGGATAGCCTTATACCTATCTCTATCTTATATGAAGGATAGCCTTATGCCTATCTCTATCTTATATGAAGTATAGCCTTATGCCTATCTCTATCTTATATGAAGGATAGCCTTATGCCTATCTCTAGCTTATATGAAGGATAGCCTTATATCTATCTCTATCTTATATGAAGGATTGCCTTATACCTATCTCTATCTTATATGAAGGATAGCCTTATGCCTATCTCTCTCTTATATGAAGGATAGCCTTATGCCTATCTCTATCTTATATGAAGGATAGCCTTATACCTATATCTATCTTATATGAAGGATAGCCTTATACCTATCTCTATGTTATATGAAGGCTAGCCTTATACCTATCTCTATCTTATATGAAGGATAACCTTATACCTATCTCTATCTTATATGAAGGATAGCCTTATACCTATCTCTATCTTATATGAAAGATTGCCTTATACCTATCTCTATCTTATATGAAGGATAGACTTATGCCCATCTCTATCTTATATGAAGGATAGCCTTATACCTATATCTATCTTATATGAAGGATAGCCTTATGCCTATCTCTATCTGATATGAAGGATAGCCTTATACCTATCTCTATCTTTTATGAAGGATAGCCTTATACCTATCTCTATCTTTTATGAAGGATAACCTTATACCTATCTCTATCTTATATGAAGGATAGACTTATGCCCATCTCTATCTTATATGAAGGATAGCCTTATACCTATATCTATCTTATATGAAGGATAGCCTTATGCCTATCTCTATCTGATATGAAGGATAGCCTTATACCTATCTCTATCTTTTATGAAGGATAGCCTTATACCTATCTCTATCTTTTATGAAGGATAACCTTATACCTATCTCTATCTTATATGAAGTATAACCTTATGCCTATCCCTATCTTATATGAAGGATAGCCTTATGCCTATCTCTATCTTATATGAAGGATAGCCTTATGCTTATCTCTATCTTATATGAAGTATAGCCTTATGCCTATCCCTATCTTATATGAAGGATAGCCTTATGCCTATCTTTATCTTATATGAAGGATAGCCTTATACCTATCTCTATCTTATATGAAGGATAGCCTTATGCTTATCTCTATCTTATATGAAGGATAGCCTTATGCCTATCCCTATCTTATATGAAGGATAGCCTTATGTCTATCTCTATCTTATATGAAGGATAGCCTTATGCTTATCTCTATCTTATATGAAGGATAGCCTTATACCTAGCTCTGTCTTATATGAAGGAGAGCCTTATACCTATCTCTATCTTATATGAAGGATAGCCTTATGCTTATCCCTATCTTATATGAAGGATAGCCTTATGCTTATCCCATGCATGCTTAAACTCCTTCACTGTATTTGCAGCGACCACTTCTGCAGATAGGCTATTCCATGCATCCACTACTCTCTCAGTAAAATAATACTTCCTGATATTACTGCAGAAACCTTTGCTCCTCTATTATAAAACTATGTCCTCTTGTGGTAGTTTTTCTTCTTTTAAATATACTCTCCTCCTTTCCCCTGTGGATTCCCTAGGTATAAAAAAGTTTCTATCATATCCCCTCTGTCTCTTCTTTCTTCTATACATGTTAAGGTCCTTTAATCTTTCCTGGTAAGTTTTATCCTGCAATCCATGTACTAGTTTAGTATCTTCTCTGAACTCTCTCTAGAGTATCTATATCCTTCTGGAGATACGGCCTCCAGTACTGTGCACAATACTCCAAGTGAGGCCTCACCAGTGTTCTGTACAGCGGCATGAGCACTTCTCCCTTTCTACTGCATATACCTCTCCCTATACACCCATGAGCACTTCTCCCTTTCTACTGCTTATACCTCTCCCTATACACCCATGAGCACTTCTCTCTTTCTACTGCTTATACCTCTCCCTATACATCGAGCATTCTGCTAGCGTTTCCTGCTGCTCTAGTACATTGTCTTCCTACCTTCAAAGCGCAACTGTCATGAACTCTGGGTGCTATAACCTACACACAGCCTTTGAAGGGTTTCCATTAATTTCCCCACTATTGATGTCAGACTTACTGGCCTATAGTTGCTTGATTTCTCCCTACTACCTTTCTTGTGAATGGGCACGACATTTGCTAATTTCCAATCTTCCGGGACGACTCCTGTTACCAGTGATTGGTTAAATAAATCTGTTAACGGTTTTGCTAGCTCATTTACTGTAACGCTATTGGTGTCACATACACAGGATTAGATGGGGCCAGAGATGTAGCTAGCTCCTTTTGAGCTTGACGCAAGAACAAAAAATTGCACCCCTAGGTTGGAAGCCCCTAGTTGGTAGGGAATTCCCCCTATTGCCTAGAAGCCCCAAGTAGGTAGGTAGGGAACCCCTGTATTGGATAAAACCCCTGGTGGTAAGGTAGGTAATTCTACTCTACCTCCATTAGGTAGAATCCCCTAATTGGAAGGTAGGGAAGTCCCCTGCTTACCGGGAGCGCTGCACTAGTGTCACCGGCGGGGATGCGATCCGCGTAGCGGGACGCGCCCGCCCGCGGCTCGCATCCCAATCTCCTCAACTGCCCCGTCCTCCGTCTGCTCAGTCCCGGCGCGCGCAGCCCCGCTCCCTAGGGCGCTCGCGCGCCGGCTCTCTGAGATTTAAAGGGCCAGTGCGCCATTGATTGGCGCCTGGCCCAATCAGTACCTGCACCTGTGCCTTCCTCTTATAAACCCACTTCCCCTTCCTGTCATCACCGGATCTTGTTGCCTAGTGCCAGTGAAAGCATTTTGTGTGTTCCCAAGCCTGTGTTCCAGACCCTCTGCTGTTGCCCCTGACTACGACCCTTGCTGCCTGCCCTGACCTTCTGCTAGGTCCGACCTTGCTCTTGCCTTGTCCCTGTGTACCGCGCCTGTCTCAGCTGTCAGTGAGGTTGAGTCGCTATCGGGTGGAACGACCTGGGGGTTACCTGCTGCTGCAAGTCCATCCCACTTTGCGGCGGGCTCTGATGAAAACCAGTAACCCCTTAGACTCCGTTCCCCTGGTATGGCCCACGTCATCACCTCACTGACACAGAGGATCCACCACCAGTGTCCTCGCTGCATACCTGTCCGGATCCTGACAAGAACATCACAGAATCTGTCCCACTTGCCCCAACGCATTTTCCCCTTGCATAATTTATTAACATTATTGGGGTCCAGAGGACCTAAGCAGCAGAATAAAGAGACATCAATGCTTTTTATGGGATTCTGCTGCTCTGTGAATACTGAAGATCCGCTGGAGCAGAATGGATGTCCAATCAATGAATGTCTGCAAGGTCCGACTGCCATTGGATCAGACAGCACCCACTGCCAGCAGACGTTATTATATTATTTAATATTTTATTTAATTATTTTTTTATTTAATATTTTACTTATTTATTTTAGACTGTGTACAGTCAATTCGTATGGGATGCTTTCTTAGAGAGGAATTGACATGAATTTTGGCTCCAAAATTAGCCACAATTTCCAATCTGTCAATGGGGTTTTACAGTAATTCAGTAAATACCCTGTCATCGTTTGATGTGCCCAGTGAAACAACATGGATTCCTGTTTTCTTACATACCCGTATTTTTCGCCATATAGGACACTCCGACATATAAGACGCACCCAATTTGAAATGAGGAAAATCTAGAATACAATGTAAAGTATAGGTCACAGTGATCTTCAACCAGCGGAAATCCAGAGTGTTGCAAAACTACAACTCCTAGCATGCCCGGACAGCCGTTGGCTGTCCGGGCATGCCAGGAGTTGTAGTTTTGCAACATCTGGAGGTCCGCAGGTTAAAGACCACTGGTATAGGAGGTTATACTCACGTGTCCCCTCCGCTCCGGACCCGTCACCGCTGACCTGGATGACGCCCTCCATCGCTGTCGCCACGTCCCCGGGGTGACCCCTTAGCTTCGGGAATGTCTCTGCTGCCCGCTATCTTGACTCTCCGTCGCCGCCATCATGTCGCTACGCATGCTGCTCCTATTGGATGACGGAGCGGCGTGTGCGACGACGTGATAACATTGAAGGAAAGCACCGGCCATGCAGGGGATCCCGGCACAGAGCAGACACAGAGGAGGCAGGTAAGGTTCCTCCCGATGCAGCCGGGTTAGTGTCACTTTCGCTTCAGACGCGGCGGTCAGCTTTGATCGCCGCATCTGAAGGGTTAATACAAAACATCACCGCGATCGGTGATGTCCTGTATTAGCCGCGGGTCCCGGCCGTTGACCGCCGCAATAGGTGTGTATTCGCCGTATAAGACACACCAACTTCCCCCCCCCCCCCCCCCAGTTTTGGGAAAGAAAAAGTGCGTCTTATACGGCGAAAAATCCGGTACATTCCAATACATAGGTTACACGTGGGGAGCTGTTTTCCTTTCGATGAAGGGATTCTGATCAGGCGTTAGTTTCTCTTCCCAAAACATAACTAAACCATGACAGACCCATAAAAACAATATCTCAGTGTTTAGCTTTCCTTTCCTGAGTATCGATTCCATAGCATGTGGGGAAATGTATAAGTGCTTAGTCATACTGTGTCCTTTGATGGTTGTTTTACAAGACAGAACAGGAAATAGAGGTTTCTGGATTTTTCTCCTGCGCAATGGTACAAATAGGGAAAGAGAAAAGGAAACTGGCACTAACCAAGAGATGGTGTGAATTAATAATGAATATATACATGAGCAGGCTGGGTCCCGAGTCACCCCTGCTGAAAGGGGCCCTACAGAAGCCCATCACAAATCCGAAAATTCTGCACCTTTCATAGCAGTATTATTTTGCCATTGTATAGCACTATTATTATTATTAGGTAATTTTTTTTATGGAGCTTTATGTAGGTTTTTTCCATCACAATGGGCTTCTAGGATTCTTGTAATCATGTACTATGATTTATTTATTTTTATGATTTCTTTTTAATTTTATAGTGAATTTTTATTCACTTTTCCATTATATGGATGAATGGTGTTCATGTGTCTTTGAACTGTGGTGCATCGGAAATGTGGCGATGTGGCAGATTAGACAGAACAGTATAATTGAGCGAAATGCTTTTCCCCATACTTTTCACCAGAATTTAAAGGGAACAACAGTTCATGAGCCTCATATGTTGGTATCTACAACTTCCTCCATTGTGTCAATCTTGCAGGAAAAATCTTTACTCTTCCAGCGACTGTCAGCAGCAGTGATTCCCCCAAGCCTGGGATTTGCTGCAGGGTCGATACTTCATAGGAAATGAGGAAAAGAGGGGACTGGACACCATCAGATCAGCAGCGAAGGAGGATCAGGGCACCCAGACTCCCCCTTTAAAGGGGTATTTCAGACTCTAAACGTATCTACTATCTACAGGATAAGGGAAGTGTGCCTGATCGTGGAGGTCCGACCACTGAGGGGAGGGTTGGGTTTTCTTTCTAGAGATCACAGGGGGTCCCAGGGGTCAGACCCCCATGATCAGACACTTTTAGCTGGAAAACCCCTTTAAATCCTTTCCTCTGCTGTACTGGATCATCTGTCCTCATTTCCCCTCTTGTTGTAAAAATGGCATGATCAAACAGCTTTGTAAATTGAATACAACTACTTAGCTTTGTCTATGTGTAAACTCCAAACAACGACACAGCTTTCTTCTATTCAACCACTCAGCTTTTTTCAGTCTATTTTAGGGTAAAAACACATGAGCTGTTGGCTGCATGTGGCTGAAAAGGCTGACACTCATGTTTTTTCACCTTCACTTTTTACAATTTAGGGTACGTTCAACATAACTCGCAAATCTGCTGTGAGTTACATTACCATTTACAGTCAACAGTGGACTTTTAATCAGTATGCATTAAAATAATAATTCCTCCAATACCTTTATATACAAATGGGAAAACAAACACGAACAAGCAACAGGCCTGTGTTATTATATAACGGGTACAAGACCCAGCAATTGGTCATGAGATTTACCCCCCAACTACATCCTCAAACAGAGCATCACAGAATCGGTCCCACTTGCCCCAACGTGTTTTCCCATTGCATAATTTCATCAGGAGACCTAAGCAAGCAGCAGAATAAAGAAACATCAATGATATGACTGCAAAGAATAATGAACAGTCACCAAACAGAAATTAATATCCTGGTCCACATTGGGACCACTCATTCAGGTCCTACATTGATGTGCTCTTAAAAAACTGGAATCAGGAGAGAAGGATCCTTAGATATGGAGGCTCCTCTCCAGGAGGCAGCAGCGTCTGAGCTTGCTCCTCTTACTCCTCCCCCTCTCCACATTCCAGCTGCCTTACTGTCCCTATTGCCGCGCTACCAGGGGCCTCAATGTCCATAAATCCTCCTATCCTATCAGGAACTTTGTTGTCACTATCCCCAAATCTCAGTATGGTTCATGCTGCTCTGATCCTCTATTTTTGACACAGATTGAACTGCTGTTGGATACTTGATCTGATGTTTTACTATGTTAACTGTATTCCTTCCAATATGTAAAGATCGCTGCTTGGACCTGACACAGATCTTTAATATTTTAATATGACAATATATACAATATATGCTTTGTCTACCCAATGTGAGGTCATGTCAGGAAATGTCCTCATTTAGCCTCAAACATTGTTGTCAATGCCACGTAATCATCCTATGTATTGTTCTATAGCTGGTAAATTTGTGCAAAGATTTCATACCTGCTGGAGCAATTATCAAATAGTTTTCTCAGGGTGTATGTCAATATTAAATGCCCATAGGGTAGGGATACATTGGGACATTCTGTGGTGTGTCACTGTGGTGAGTGGCAGGGCCAAGGGTGTTGCGGTGATGAGTGTTGGGATCAGATGTTATTAACCCCGGGGGTCGGATGGTATTAACCTCTATGTGTTTGTGACGCCAGTGTGGTTTTTCGGGTTCTGGAACACCACACGCCCGATTCCCCGCTATCCCAAGGGCTAGTAGTGAATAAAGAGTCCACAACCAGTTGAAGGTAAATGGAGGCTTTACTAAATAGAAGACAGGTGGAATTATCTTCACAGCTATGGCCAGAATTCCCAGAGAGGTGACCAGTACCCAGATGACATCGCAGCTTGCTGGACCAATACTTAGTAATAGACTTGACTTGTAATTAGACTTGACTTGTAATTAGACTTGACTTGTACTATGTGCAGGACTTGACTAACTTCAGTGACAGCAGACATAGACTTGTAGACTTACTGGAGAGTTGTAGCTTTGTGGTACTCCAGATGCTGAACACTTGTGCCTAAGGCCTCTGGTAGCTGCTTCAGCAAAGACTTGTTCTCAGCAGCAGGTGGTAAAGCTAAGAGCCCTAATTAAAGATGGCTACCCCTTTATATAGGGAGGGGCTGGATTAAAGCTAATTGGTCAAGCTGTGGGTCATAGGTTAAAGCTGGTGCTCTCATGTTGCAACAAATCATGAAACTGCATAACATAACATGTGACATGCTTACTCACAGGTCCTTGAGTCCTCCACAGGCCCTGTATACCATCTAGACATAAGGATCCTGTTTGTGCTCTTAAAGTTGGTGTATGTACCTTTACTGAATTAACAGGAGCCCCCAGGTCACTGAGGGACTCAACCTGACAGGGCCTAAAGGTAGTACAGGACCATGTACCTGTAGTGGGACATCACAAACCCCCTTGCTTAACATAAGTCGTCCTCGACGTAAGGTTCTGTCAGGCTTGAGGAACGAAGTAGCCGTGGGGCCATATGCAGTCCTGAGGCATTTTATGCACAAACGTCCATTTCAGGCTGATGAAATAACAGATAACATTAGAGTCATTGTATAACAGTCCATACATGATCTTACTTGAGTTGAACAGGATTGTGAACAGGATTGAAGATTGTTTATGACTTTACATATACTGTTACTTTACTTGTAAGGACCTTTCCTATCCACTTTATAACTAGACTATGCATTTTAAAATTAACTATACACAACTGACACTTTTGACTATGCATTTAATGACTTGCATAACTATTTACTAGACAGAACATGACATTTTTGACTATGCATGTGACATACTATGCATGTGATATACTGTACACGACTAGACATTATTTACTAGACGTTGTATACATGACTAGACTTATGACTGTAGACTTACAGCCCACGAACACCTCCCTCCAATGTCGTCCCCCTGCACCTTGTCTCTGTATTCGCATGGACTTCAATAAAGAGCACAGATGAAGCAAGATTTGTGGTGAGTGCACTTGACTTCTTTTCCTTGCCCGATATTTTTAGTTGCTGATTGGGTTGCCGGAGGCTTTCTGCCCAATGCCTTGGCTACTGGGGTCCCTTGGCATAAAGCAAATCTCCCCAGAACACTATTTTTAGTTTATGCTAGACATTTTTATGCTAGACATTTGATATAGAAAACACTGACATTCATGTTACCTTATACTGTTTACAAGCTTTAGGTTAGTTTCAGGAATACTTACTGGCCAGGAAAGTTTCCTGTGCACGAACAGGATGATATATGACATTAGATACATTAGACATGTTACTGTTAGTAGACTGTGTAATGTGAGTGAGACAGCTCTACTTTATGTGACTGAAGTATACTTGACTTGTGTATACTGGACTATGTGTACTGTAGTATACTTACACATACTATTTACATTTGTTTGTACTTGATGCTGGTGATGGGGGCAATATGTGCTCCTCCCGACTATGTCAGGATAAACCCCTGTAAGAAGACAACCAAACATCATATATGATCTGAGGAAGGGAGGGATCCTCCCGAAACGTGTAATCTTGTCCATTTTATTGTTTTTTTAATAAAATGTCCTACTGAGGACTTTCCTATTACCTTTGGCATCCGCCTCATCTGTCTACAAGAGTCTGCAGCGCCATACCTGAGGGTTTTTTCCTGCTCTACTTCTAATAAAAACATCATATATGACTGTACACAATGACTTTTGGTGTACAAGAACTTAATACATTTTTACTTATTATTGACATTAACAATACATAACAGTAACGGTCACATTTGCACTACAACAACTTAGTATACCTCCTTGACCCTCTTTGCACCAAACCAAAATATATTACTTTATAGTTCATGTACTGCTCAGTAGTTAATGTACATAAGGATTTCATCTTTCAGCCAAGTCAGGGTCCCCTAACCTGAGAAGACTGGTATGCAGCTTAATAGAATCTCCTAAAGCAAGGAGTCTCTCGGCTTATGCCGGGCACATTATTTAATAGGATCTCCTACAGCAAGGAGTCTCTCGGCCGAAGCCGGGCACATGACTTATGAGATTGGTTGCAATTTGAAGAACTTTGCTTGACACAGTCTTGTCAGGCACATTTCTTGAACTGTTGCAGAACCTGAAGAAACAACAAAAGTGCTACTGCACAACAGACAGTCTCATGACCAAAGTTGGTATTTTACTGTACACAAGTTAAACAGATTTCTTTCTTTCAGGCAATCTTCTTTCCCTGTCTCGTCTACCAGGTGGGGTCCTAGGTTGTGAGATGTACCTAGGGTTGTGAGACTGGGCCCCTTGCATGGGGTCAATGTGGGTTACTGATGGTCAAATTGACTGTAACCACCATTTGCACTGCAGCGGCTTGCGCCACAGAGAGAGTACTTGTTGGTGCCTGATTGTCCTCAGTGTACAGAGCCCTGCTTGTCCTCAGTGACTGCACCTAATGTGGGGAACTATAATACACCTAATGTGGGGAACTGTACTGCATCTAATGTCCCCCACTATACTGCACCTAATGTGGGGGAACTATACTGCACCTAATGTGGGGGAACTATACTGCACCTAATGTGGGGGAACTGTACTGCACCTAATGTGGGGGAACTATACTGCACCTAATGTGGGGGACTATACTGCACCTAATGTGGGGAACTATACTGCACCTAATGTGTGAGAACTATACTGCACCTAATGTGTGAGAACTATACTGCACCTATAGTCCCCCACATTAGGTGCAGTATAGTTCCCCCACATTAGGTGCAGTACAGTCCCCCACATTAGGTGCAGTATAGTTCCCCCACATTAGGTGCAGTACAGTTCCCCACATTAGGTGCAGTATAGTCCCCCACATTAGGTGCAGTATAGTTTCCCCACATTAGGTGCAGTACAGTTCCCCACATTAGGTGCAGTATAGTTTGTTGATCTATACCTGCCGTTACAGGCTTGCACTTGTCATTCAGTTGATCTATACCTGCCGTAGCAGCCTTGCTTGTGTTATTCAGTTGATTTGTTATTTTCTATACAGGTAATCTATATGCTTCATGCTTTTTACCTTGCATTGCTTACATTGGATGGTTGAGTCTTTGCTGATTTATTTAATGCTTTTGTACATTGGCTTAAAAAGTGTCTGAGTTCATAAAAAATTTGTAATACCAGGAATTAGCGCTGGCAAACTTTTCATTTCTGAATGTATATCAGAAGTTATTATTTGTCTTCCCTGGACATGTTTCAGTCTAATATTTTCAAATGACCCAGCGGACATTTCTAAGCAATTTGATTAGAATTACCCTTCCCATAGTTTGGGATTCTGGATCGTTTTGCCCATGGTTCAGATTGAATTCATTTGTGTTTTGTAGCTGAATCAAATATAGCAAATATATCTCTTTTTTAGTGATTGGCATGGATAAGAAAGGTGAAGGTAAAAGAAAACAGAAAGGTGGAGCTGAAAAATAACGTGAAAAACTAAAAACTGTTAGAAAAAGATGCAAATGAGTATCAAAAAATCAGTAGCTTGTTTACGATAGTGGCAACAAAGCATGACTTACCGTATATACTCGAGTATAAGCCGACCCGAGTATAAGCCGAGACCCCTAATTTCAACCCAAAATCCCAGGAAAAGTTATTGACTCGAGTATAAGCCTAGGGTGGGAAATACATCATCCCCCCCTGTCATCATCCAGACCCGTCATTAACATCCTCATCATCATCACCGCCTGTCATCATCCAGACCCTCATCATCATCACCTGTCATCATCCCCTTGTCATCATCCCACACATCCCCCCTTCATCATCCCCTTGTCATCATCCCCACCCCCCTTCATCATCCCCTTGTCATCATCCCCACCCCCCTTCATCATCCCCTTGTAATCATCCCACACACACTCCTTCATCATCCCCTTGTCATCATCCCCACCCCCCTTCATCATCCCCCCCTTCATCATCCTCTTGTCATCATCCCCACCCCCCTTCATCATCCCACCCCCCCCTTCATCATCCTCTTGTCATCATCCCACACACCCCCTTCATCATCCCCTTGTCATCATCCCACACACCCCCCTTCATCATCCCCTTGTCATCATCCCCACCCCCCTTCATCATCCCCACCCCCCTTCATCATCCCACCCCCCCCCTTCATCATCCTCTTGTCATCATCCCACACACCCCCTTCATCATCCTCTTCTCATCATCCGCCCTCAGTGGTCTTCAACCTGCGGACCTCCAGAAGTTTCAAAACTACAACTCCCAGCAAGCCCGGGCAGCCATCGACTGTCCGGGCTTGCTGGGAGTTGTAGTTTTGAAACCTCCGGAGGTCTGCAGGTTGAAGACCACTGCGGCCTTCAACATCATCCAGCCCCCTCTCACCCCCCTTTAGTTCTGTACAGTACTCACCTCCGCTCGGCGCTGGTCCGGTCCTGCAGGACTGTCCGGTGAGGAGGTGGTCCGGTGGGATAGTGGTTCCGGGCTGCTATCTTCACCGGGGGCGCCTCTTCTCCGCGCTTCCGGCCCAGAATAGAGGCGTTGCCTTGACAATGACGCAGAAGTACGTTGGCAATGAACGTACCTCTGCGTCGTTGTCAAGGCAACGTGACTATTCTGGGGCCGGGCCCGAAGCGCTTAGAAGAGGCCTCCCCGGTGAAGATAGCAGCCCGGAACCACTATCCCACCGGACCACCTCCTCTCCGGACAGTCCTGCAGCACTGGACCAGCGCCGAGCGGAGGTGAGTACTGTACAGAACTAAAGGGGGTGAGAGGGGGCTGGATGATGTCGAAGACCATAGTGGTCTTCAACCTGCGGACCTCCGGAGGTTTCAAAACTACAACTCCCAGCAAGCCCGGACAGCCGATGACTGCCCGGGCTTGCTGGGAGTTGTAGTTTTGAAACCTCTGGAGGTCCGCAGGTTGAAGACCACTGCGGGTGGGGGAGTTCACTCGAGTATAAGCCGGGGGGGGTGTTTTCAGCACGAAAAATTGTGCTGAAAAACTCGGCTTATACTCGAGTATATACGGTACCATCTGCATCTCCACAACAGGACAGTGGTGCTAGCTGTAGCACAGAAATGCATGGCGCTGTGCAAAGCACGGTACAGTCAGATATAGATACAGATGCAGGTGAAGATATTCTCCACCGTTTTGTAGCTCCTGTTGAGCTAGAAACGGATGAACATGAAGAATCATTAAAGGGGTACTCCGGTGCTAAGACATCTTATCCCCTATCCAAAGGATAGGGGATAAGATGCCTGATCGCGGGGTCCCGCCGCTGGGGACCCCGTGATCTTGCACGCAGCACCCCGTTAGATTCAGTCCCCGGAGCGAACGGGTCTGATTACTGCCGATCACGGGGCCGGAGCATTGTGACGTCACGGCCCCACTCCTGTGTGACCTCACGCTCCGCCCCCTGAATGCAAGCCTATGTGAGGGGGCATGACAGCTGCGGTCCCTGTGCGGTGGCGTCAATGCAGTGTCACTAGTTCGGGGCCGGCCTGGAGCGGAGAAGAGGGCCTCCCAGTGAAGATGAACAGCCCGGAACGACTAACCCTCCCCATCCCTGCAGCATAGGTGGTCGAATATGGACAGCCCGGACCAGCTCACCCTAACTTTCCACCAAGGGGAGGTGAGTTGAAAACAAAAGGGGGGTCTGGATGATGACGAAGGTGGCAGTGGTCTACAACCTGAGGACCTCCAGATGTTTCAAAACTACAACTCCCAGCATGCCCGGACAGATGGTGGGAGTTGTAGTTTTGAAACATCTGGAGGTCAGCAGGTTGAAGACCACTGAAAAGGGATTGACAGGCGGAGATGGACGGCCGGGGCCATCCCCTCACAGCTAAAGCCAGAAACGTTTTTTTGTTCACTTGAGTATAAGCCAAGGGGGGCGTTTTTAGCACAAAAAAATACGGTAATTTACTTATTTTAAAGCACTTTGACTAATGTTTGCACATTACGTTTTGAAAACTGCTGGGTTGCTTGGCATGATACTGGTACTATTTTCCTGTTCTAAGATTGCACTAGAAAGCTAGTTAGCAATATGTTTCAAGGTATTTAAACTTTCTTGAATTCCAAAGGTTTTTGCACATTTTGGACTGTTACAGAATGAACAGCAAGTTTATTATAACTGTCACATTTAATTACTGTCTAGGAAAACATTTGCACTTTTTGTTACCTGTCAAAGTCTATTTGCTATATAAATAATGTAAATAATAATTTGCATTTACTACAGTTTTGTGTTTTTATGAGTCATTTATATAGATGTAAAGTTTATAAAGTTTGGAAACTATTTGTGTTTTCTATACTTTGAAGTAAAGCGTTTTGATTATTCTTTAATTGGCCAATTTTGATGGGACAGACACAATTGTATGGGATAACGGTCTATTGTGATATTTGGAACAATGGGTGTCCTAAATAAAGAGGTGTAGTAGGGCACATTTCTAAAAGTAGTCTAATCACCATAGCAATAAACGCTCTACTCTTGATGATTGCTCCACGTTTTCAACTTTTTTTGCTCTTTATATATGTCTTATCTATAAATAAGGCATTCTTCAAACATGCTTTAACCCCTTAAGGACTCTGCGTTTTTCCGTTTTTGCATTTTCATTTTTTCCTCATCACCTTCTAAAAATCATAACGCTTTCAATTTTGCACATAAAATTCCATATGATGGCTTATTTTTTGCGCCACCAATTCTACTTTGCAGTGACATTAGTCATTTTACCAAAAAATCCACGTCGAAACGGAAAAAAAAATCATTGTGCAACAAAATTGAAGAAAAAATGTCATTTTGTAACTTTAGGGGGCTTCCGTTTCTATGCAGTGCATTTTTCAGTAAAAAATACAGCTTCTTTTTATTCTGTAGGTCCATACGATTAAAATAATACCCTACTTATATAGGTTTGATTTTGCCGTACTTCTAAAAAAATATCATAACTACATGCAGGAAAAATTATATGTTTAAAATTGTCATCTTCTGACCCCTATAACTTTTTTATTTTTCTGCGTACAGGGCGGTATGAGGGCTCATGTTTTGCGCCATGTTCTGAAGTTTTTATCGGTAATATTTTTGTGTTGATCAGACTTTTTGATTGCTTTTTATTCATTTTTTTATGATATAAAAAGTGACCAAAAATACGCAATTTTGGACTTTGGAATTTTTTTGCACGTACGCCATTGACCATGCGGTTTAATTAACGATATATTTTTATAGTTCAGACATTTGCGCAAGTGGCGACACCCCATATGTTTATTTTTATGTACCCAGTTTTTTTTTAATGAGAAAAGGGGCTGATTCAAAGTTTTATTAGGGAAGGGGTTAAATTACCTTTATTATCTTTTTTTTTTTTCACTTTTTTTTTGCAGTGTTATAGCTCCAATAGGGGCCGATAACACTGGACACACTGATCTTTTACACTGATCCCTGCAGAGCCATAGCTTTGCATGGATCAGCGTAATAGGGAGTTGATTGCTCAAGCCTGTAGCTCAGGCTTGGAGCGATCAAATGCCGATTGGACGCGACGGAGCAAGATAAGGGGACCTCCGCTCGCGTCCTAGCTGATCGGGACATTGCGAGTTTATCGGGATAGTCTCGATCAGTCGACTGAGCTGCCGGGAAGCTTTTACTTAAATTTTCGATGTGGCGATCAACTTTGGGTCCCGGCTATCAATAGCAGCCGGGACTGACCCGGTCTGATGCGAGGTCACGGCATGACCCCGTTTTAAACAACGGGACCTGGCGCAGGGCGTACAGGTACGCCCTGCATCCTTAAGATGTTAAAATGCATGATTTTACCTTTTATAAACAAGAAAATGAGGACGTGCTGGTATAATGACGGAACACTATGGGGCTGGTATGTAATTTTTTCCAGGGCTGGTTTTCACACCCAGTCTGGCCCTGGTAGAGTCCCTGCAGGAGAGCCCCCAGGTCACTGAGGGACTAAACCGCACAGGGCCTACAGGTAGTACAGGACCATGTACCTATAGTGGGACATCACAATTCCATAGCACTGCTGATTGATGTTGAAGGGATACTCTGCCCCTAGACATCTTTTTCCATATTCAAAGGATAGGGAATAAGATATCTGATCGCGGGGATCCTGCTGCGATCTCTGTTTAGAATTCTACACATTCTAAACAGGATGTTCAGAATGCTGGGTTCCCACGGTGGGAGAGATTACATCACCACACGTCCCCTCCATTCATGTCTGTGGGAGAGGTTGTGACGGTCGGGGCCGGCACCCGTAGTTTGTGGAATGTCCTAGCTAAGTATGCAAAATGTCCTGTCTGTTTGGACAACAGAATTTCCGCAAAAGAATTCTGCACAGGAATTCTGCAGCAGCAGAGTCCCAATGATTTCAATAGGATTCCACTGTACTGTGCAGATAGAAGAATTTCCTGATTCCGGCGTTCACAAAAGATTGAACATGTTCAATGTTTCTGCGGAGTCTGCATGGAAATGCATTGCCGTCTATTAGTTTGCAGAATGTCCACACTGAGAGTTTCCGTGTTAACCCGGCCGAATACACCCTGTACCTCTAGAACGGTGGTGCCAATCCGGGTAAATTATACATCATTTTAATCCCGCTCACCTGAATTATAACTCTGTGTATTGTAACCGGCTGTCAGTTTCCCTTTAAGGGCCCATCCACATTATGGAGTGTACCATGCAGCAGCCTCCCATTGTCTCCAATGAGGTTCTGCTGCACTGTTCACACTGCTGAATTCAAACTTCTGGACTCCACCAAAGGAATGAACATGATCATTCTTTTTAGCAGAAAATTATGGTCATAGTGCCGATATATTCGTTGGAGCCTGCTAAACACAAAAAATATTCCGTAGTGTGCATATACCCTTAGGCTGAGTTCACATCTGCTAAGGAGCTTCGTCACAGACTCTGTTTAATAAGTGGGACCTGAGCAGACAAACAAATGCTGCAAGACGTCATTTTTTATCTGGTCAGATCCTGCTAAGTAAATGGACACCAGATGGACCCAAATGGATCCATTAAGATCAATTGGTGTCTATTGTGCAAAGGACAATCCAGCTACATTTTCTGTTCCTGAACAAAATAGAAGTGAGGCCTTAGATGTCCAGGGGTCACAGGAGCAGCCTTACAACCTATGGCTGTGTTTCAACTTGGCATTTTTGGGGACTGCAGTTTCAAGCCAAAGCCAGAAGTGAATTCAGTACCGGAGTATCCCTTCAAAAACTGCAGTGGTGGTTTTCCAAAAACACTGCTAAGTGAAAACACAGCTTTAATGTTGCAAAATAGTCAGACTTTTTCTATCATTATCAAGTCACATAAAATATTTTTCTCATAGGTGAACATTAAGGTTGTCACATCTAAAGTCAATATTTACCACTGAAACCGTTTTGTGTGTTTCTTTACCTGCAGCCACTACCAGAGTAGTAAGTTACCAAGTTCCCTCTAGTGGTGACTAAGGGCAGCCAGCACGTTATTTTATTAATCTATGTCTATGCAGCAGACTTAGAAACATAGAAAGTTTTGGCAGAAAAGAACCATTGGGCCCATCTAGTCTGCCCAATATTCTGAATACTTTGAATAGTCCCTGCCCCTAGCTTATATGAAGGATAGCCTTATGCCTATCCCATACATGGTTAAAAATTACCTGTAACCAAATAAACCTTTCTAAACTAACTCAGGCTATGTTCCCCAACTAATCCTAGCTCTGTATCTTACCTTTATTCTTCACTGACATCACTGAAGCCTGCTGGGGGACACTTCCGCCCTAACATTGTTGCAGTGCTGTGATGAATAGAAGACCTCAGGCTCTGTGCATGTTTCAGTGAAGCTCTGTGCATGTTTCAGGGAGGCTCTGTGCATGTTTCAGTGAGGTTCTGTGCAGCTTTCAGTCTGTGCATGTTTCAGTGAGGTTCTGTGCAGCTTTCAGTCTGTGCAGCTTTCAGTGAGGCTCTGTGCAGTCAATCTAGCTCAGTGCAGAGAAGCACTTCATTAGTTTGGTCTCCTGCCAGGCCAGGAGGAGACCAAACTCACTGTATTAATTGTGGCACAGAACTGAGCTACTAGTGGCCGTTTTTTCTATTACATTTTAAAAATATTTCTGTTGATAATTTTTAAAGCATGGGAAGGGGAAAGTGTCTGCTAATTACACAAGGAACACTATATTAAAAGTTTTATTTGGTGACAGGTACTCTTTAAACTCCTTTACCGTAGTTGCAGGAAGGCTATTCCATGCATCTACTACTCCCTCAGTAATAGTTCCTGATATTACTGCATAATACCTCCTCCTTTACTGTGTTGATTCCCTTTATGTATATAAAGTCTCTATCATATCCCCTCTGTCTCTTCTTTCTTCTATACATGTTAAGGTCCTTTATCTATTCCTGGTAAGTTTTATCCTGCAATCCATGTACTAGTTTAGTAGATCTTCTCTGAACTCTTTTTAAAGTATCTATATCCTTCTGGACATATTTATGTTTTTCATGCTTTTTATTCCTTATTAGATTGCTTATCTTTCTGTCATTCCTCTTGTCTCATCTGCTAGCAAGTAGCCTAAGCCTGGTCATGGCTTGGTGTTATGGAGAGGATATAACAACAACAAAGAAAAAATACCTGCCCGATCCCCCCCTCTGCTGGAATTCTGACTCTCGGTGGGTACCTGCAAATCACCAATTCCTGTTCCCCATCTCGACACTAGGACATTCCTGCTCAACCAATCTCTGGCCACAGTAGTGACCCATCTCAGCTAGTTATTGCCAGAGCAGGGACCAGGAAGTAGGGATCGGCAGAGACCCAGTGAGCATCGGAATGGCACCAGCAGGAGATTGGGCACGTGAGTTTCCCCTTGTGATGGCTACCAGCAACAAAATGTTATCATTTACCATCTATGACATTATAAGGCTATGTTCAAACAGGTACGTATGGAAAATCTTTGTGCTTTCCTCTCACAGCGGAGCACCAACAGGACAAGCCGGCGCTAGGCCAAATCAGAAGTGCACCGCCTCATAGAGCCCCAGTTTCTGAATAGACACTCTACAGGGAGTGTTCTTATATAATGCATTTTCCGGTCAGCATTTATGGCTGTACCCTTAAAGGGGTACTCCGGCGTTAAGACATGTTATCCCCTATCTTTCAAGCAGCACCCCATTACCATCAGCCCCTGGAACATGTTCGCTCCAGGTCTGATGACTGCCGATCACGGGGCCGGAGTATTGTGACGTTACAGCTCCGCCCCCTGTGTGACATCACGCTCCGCCACCTCAATGCAAGCCTGTGGGAGGGGGCTCTGGGGGCTGATAGTAACGGGGTGCTGCTTGAAAGATCACGGGGGTTCCCAGAGGCAGGATCCCGCAATCAGGCATCTTATCCCCTATCCTTTGGATAAGGGTTAAGATGTCTTAGTGCCGGAGTACCCCTTTAATGATTCTGTAAAAGATTTGTATAAATAGGTAAGTAACATACACAACAGGCCAAAATAACCTCCCCTACAATGTATGGACAGCCTTGTACACAAAACTCCATAGCTTAGGTTTTAGGCATTGTTTGCACATGGTCTTAGGTCTTTGGCTATGTGCAGACAATGCAGAAAGCACATATATTAGGATTTGAATGAAGGAAAGAGGAAGAGAGAATAGGATTTACCCATAGTACTATGTATCCCTGTGATGCTGAGCTTGACAGGTCAACCCTGTTAGGATATTGGCAAGGAATTCTCACTTAAAAATTCCGCCGCAGAATTTCATATTTTTTGTCACTCGGAATTTGCACGGAATTGATGTGGAATTCCGCGCTGAATTCCGCATGGAAATATAGGAGGAAACAGTTTTTTTTTTTCTGGACAATAAACACCAATTAGAATTTTCCTTTTTTTGCGCGGAATTTCCGCTCAAATTCCGCACAGAATGGCGTCGGGCTGAAAAACAAATTTAATTGATTTCTGTGAGACAGAGACGCGGATGAACATGTTCATTCTTCATGCGGAACAGAATTCAGCATCGGAATTCTGCTTGCGGAATTACTCAAGTGTGAACATACCCTTAGTACTTAACAGCTGTTGTATGCCCTGGAGGAAGTACATGTCAGGAACTGTTCAGAGCAGGGCAAACCTCTTGTGCCAGGACAGTTCCTGACATGGAAAGAGATGGCAGCAGGGAGCACTGTCTCCAGGGTAGCAGCTAATAAATACTGGTAGGCTGAATCATTTAAATAGAAGTAATTTACAAATCTGTATAACTTTTTGGCATCATTTGATTTTTAAACATTCTTTTTCTTTGGAATACCCCTTTAAACGTCAACCATCATGGATGAGATCATCAAAGCCAAGAGCCCATCCCTGGGGCTAACAGGCATCCATAACCAGTCTGTATATTACCTTCCTATTTTCCTATGTAGGTGCTGGTGCAAGGATTTTTGCCACCATAGGTGAAACCTCAATTTTGCCGCTCCCCCCCCAACAATACCACCATACAATGACTGAATAGCACTGCCATACCAGGACAGAACAATACCGCCACACTGTGACTGAATAACACTACCAAACCAGAATAGAACACTGCCATACCAGGACAGAACAATACCGCCACACTGTGACTGAATAACACTACCAAACCAGAATAGAACAATACCGCCATACTGTGACTGAATAACCCTACCAAACCAAAATAGAACACTGCCATACCAGCATAGAACAATACCGCCATACTGTGACTGAATAACACTACCAAACCAGAATAGAACAATACCTCCATACTGTAACTGAATAACTCTACCAAACCAGAATAGAACACTGCCATACCAGAATAGAACAATAACGCCATACTGTGACTGAATAACACTACTAAACCAAAATAGAACAATACCGCCATACTGTGACTGAATAACACAACCAAACCAGAATAGAACAATACCTCCATACTGTAACTGAATAACTCTACCAAACCAGAATAGAACACTGCCATACCAGAATAGAACAATACCGCCATACTGTGACTGAATAACACTACTAAACCAAAATAGAACAATACCGCCATACTGTGACTGAATAACACTACCAAACCAGAATAGAACAATACCGCCATACTGTAACTGAATAACACTACCAAACCAGCATAGAACAATACCGCCATACTGTAACTGAATAACACTACCAAACCAGAATAGAACAATACCACCATACTGTGACTGAATAACACTACCAAACCAGAATAGAACAATACCGCCATACTGTGACTGAATAACACTACCAAACCAGAATAGAGCACTGCAACACTGCCATACCAGAACAGAACAATACCGCCATACTGTGACTGAATAACTCTACCAAACCAGAATAGAACAATACCGCCATACTGTGACTGAATAACACTACCAAACCAGAATACAACACTGCCATACCAGAACAGAACAATACCGCCATACTGTGACTGACTAACACTACCAAACCAGAATAGAACAATACCGCCATACTGTAACTGAATAACCCTACCAAACCAGAATAGAACACTGCCATACCAGAATAGAACAATACCGCAATACTGTGACTGAATAACACTACCAAACCAGAATAGAACAATACCTCCATATTGTGACAGAATAACACTACCAAACCAGAATAGAACACTGCAACACTGCCATACCAGAACAGAACAATACCGCCATACTGTGACTGAATAACACTACCAAACCAGAATAGAACAATACTGCCATACTGTGATTGAATAACACTACCAAACCAGAATAGAACAATACCGCCATACTGTAACTGAATAACACTACCAAACCAGAATAGAACACTGCCATACCAGAACAAAACAATACCGCCATACTGTGACTGAATAACACTACCAAACCAGAATAGAACAATACCGCCATACTGTGACTGAATAACTCTACCAAACCAGAATAGAACAATACCGCCATACTGTGACTGAATAACTCTACCAAACCAGAATAGAACAATACCGCCATACTGTAACTGAATAACCCTACCAAACCAGAATAGAACACTGCCATACCAGAATAGAACAATACCGCCATACTGTGACTGAATAACACTACCAAACTAGAATAGAACAATACCGCAATACTGTAACTGAATAGCCCTACCAAAGCAGAATAGAACACTGCCATACCAGAATAGAACAATACCGCCACACTGTGACTGAATAACACTACCAAACCAGAATAGAACAAAACCGCCATACTGTGACTGAATAACACTACCAAACCAGAATAGAACAATACCGCCATACTGTGACTGAATAACACTACCAAACCAGAATAGAACAATACCGCCATACTGTAACTGAATAACCCTACCAAACCAGAATAGAACACTGCCATACCAGAATAGAACAATACCGCCATACTGTGACTGAATAACACTACCAAACCAGTGTAGAACTATACCTCCATACTGTGACAGAATAACACTACCAAACCAGAATAGAACACTGCAACACTGCCATACCAGAACAGAACAATACTGCCATACTGTGACTGAATAACACTACCAAACCAGAATAGAACAATACTGCCATACTGTGACTGAATAACACTACCAAACAAGAATAGAACAATACTGCCATACTGTGACTGAATAACACTACCAAACCAGAATAGAACAATACCGCCATACTGTAACTGAATAACACTACCAAACCAGAATAGAACACTGCCATACCAGAACAGAACAATACCGCCACACTGTGACTGAATAACGCTACCAAACCAGAATAGAACAATACCGCCATACTGTGACTGAATAACACTACCAAACCAGAATAGAACACTGCAACACTGCCATACCATACCAGAACAATACTGCCATACTGTGACTGAATAACACTACCAAACCAGAATAGAACAATATCGTCATACTGTGACTGAATAACACTACCAAACCAGAATAGAACAATACCGCCCTACTGTGACTGAATAACACTACCAAACCAGAATAGAGCACTGCAACACTGCCATACCAGAACAGAACAATACCACCATACTGTGACTGAATAACACTACCAAACCAGCATAGAACAATACCGCCATACTGTAACTGAATAACACTACCAAACCAGAATAGAACAATACCACCATACTATGACTGAATAACACTACCAAACCAGAATAGAACAATACTGCCATACTGTAACTGAATAACACTACCAAACCAGAATAGAACACTGCCATACCAGAACAGAACAATACCGCCATACTGTGACTGAATAACACTACCAAACCAGAATAGAGCACTGCAACACTGCCATACCAGAACAGAACAATACCGCCATACTGTGACTGAATAACACTACCAAACCAGAATAGAACAATACCGCCATACTGTGACTGAATAACACTACCAAACCAGAATAGAACAATACCACCATACTGTAACTGAATAACACTACCAAACCAGAATAGAACAATACCACCATACTGTGACTGAATAACACTACCAAACCAGCATAGAACAATACCGCCATACTGTAACTGAATAACACTACCAAACCAGAATAGAACAATACCACCATACTGTGACTGAATAACACTACCAAACCAGAATAGAACAATACCACCATACTGTGACTGAATAACACTACCAAACCAGAATAGAACAATACCGCCATACTGTAACTGAATAACACTACCAAACCAGAATAGAACACTGCCAAACCAGAACAGAACAATACCACCACACTGTGACTGAATAACACTACCAAACCAGCATAGAACAATACCGCCATACTGTGACTGAATAACACTACCAAACCAGCATAGAACAATACCGCCATACTGTGACTGAATAACACTACCAAACCAGCATAGAACAATACCGCCATACTGTGACTGAATAAGACTACCAAACCAGAATAGAACAATACCACCATACTGTGACTGAATAACACTACCAAACCAGCATAGAACAATACCGCCATACTGTAACTGAATAACACTACCAAACCAGAATAGAACAATACCACCATACTGTGACTGAATAACACTACCAAACCAGAATAGAACAATACCGCCATACTGTAACTGAATAACACTACCAAACCAGAATAGAACAATACCACCATACTGTGACTGAATAACACTACCAAACCAGCATAGAAACAATACCGCCATACTGTAACTGAATAACACTACCAAACCAGAATAGAACAATACCACCATACTGTGACTGAATAACACTACCAAACCAGAATAGAACAATACTGCCATACTGTAACTGAATAACACTACCAAACCAGAATAGAACACTGCCATACCAGAACAGAACAATACCGCCATACTGTGACTGAATAACACTACCAAACCAGAATAGAACAATACCGCCATACTGTGACTGAATAACACTACCAAACCAGAATAGAACAATACCACCATACTGTAACTGAATAACACTACCAAACCAGAATAGAACAATACCACCATACTGTGACTGAATAACACTACCAAACCAGCATAGAACAATACCGCCATACTGTAACTGAATAACACTACCAAACCAGAATAGAACAATATCACCATACTGTGACTGAATAACACTACCAAACCAGAATAGAACAATACCACCATACTGTGACTGAATAACACTACCAAACCAGAATAGAACAATACCGCCATACTGTAACTGAATAACACTACCAAACCAGAATAGAACACTGCCAAACCAGAACAGAACAATACCACCACACTGTGACTGAATAACACTACCAAACCAGCATAGAACAATACCGCCATACTGTGACTGAATAACACTACCAAACCAGCATAGAACAATACCGCCATACTGTGACTGAATAACACTACCAAACCAGCATAGAACAATACCACCATACTGTGACTGAATAGACTACCAAACCAGAATAGAACAATACCACCATACTGTGACTGAATAACACGTACCAACCAGCATAGAACAATACCGCCATACTGTAACTGAATAACACTACAAACCAGAATAGAACAATACCACCATACTGTGACTGAATAACACTACCAAACCAGAATAGAACAATACCGCCATACTGTAACTGAATAACACTACCAAACCAGCATAGAACAATACCGCCATACTGTAACTGAATAACACTACCAAACCAGAATAGAACAATACCACCATACTGTGACTGAATAACACTACCAAACCAGAATAGAACAATACCGCCATACTGTAACTGAATAACACTACCAAACCAGAATAGAACACTGCCAAACCAGAACAGAACAATACCACCACACTGTGACTGAATAACACTACCAAAACCAGCATAGAACAATACCGCCATACTGTGACTGAATAACACTACCAAACCAGCATAGAACAATACCGCCATACTGTGACTGAATAAGACTACCAAACCAGAATAGAACAATACCGCCATGCCGTGACTGAATAAAAATGCCATACCAGAACAATGCCTAAATGACACAGTGCCTAGATGACACAGGGAGTACAGGTATGCCCTGGGTGCCAGAGACCTAGCGCACCTGAAACGCGCCTGTACGCCCTGAGTCCCGCTGCGGCTATGACGCGAGTTCAGGAGCTGTGCTCGCATCATAGCTTCTGAGTCCCAGCTGCTTTTAGCAGCCAGGGATCTGCCGGTAATGGTAGAAATTGTAGGCGGCTGATTTTGTCGCGCTGATGACGTCATGAGCTGTGCCATCTTCATAAGAGGGAGCCAGTGAATATATAGTGCAGTATTTCCCAACCAGGGTGCCTCCAGCTGTTGCAAAATTACAACTCTCAGTATGCCTCGAAAGCCGAAGGCTGTCGAGGCATGCTGGGAGTTGTAGTTTTGCAACAGCTGGAAAAACCCTGGTTGGGAAACACTGATATAGTGTATGATCGTCCTTGATAAAGTACCACCATAACAGTATATGGCTTATAACCGTGATAAAGTACCTCCATAACAGTATATGGCTTATAACAGTGATAAAGTACCCCCATAATAGTATATGGCTTATAACAGTGATTAAGTACCTACATAACAGTATATGGCTTATAGCAGTGATTAAGTACCTCCATAACAGTATATGGCTTATAACAGTGATAAAGTACCCCCATAACAGTATATGGCTTATAACAGTGATTAAGTACCTCCATAACAGTATATGGCTTATAACAGTGATAAAGTACCCCCATAATAGTATATGGCTTATAACCGTGATAAAGTACCTCCATAACAGTATATGGCTTATAACCGTGATAAAGTACCCCCATAACAGTATATGGCTTATAACAGTGATAAAGTACCCCCATAATAGTATATGGTTTATATCAGTGATAAAGTACCTCCATAACAGTATATGGATTATAACAGTGATAAAGTACCTCCATAACAATATATGGCTTATAACAGTGATAAAGTACCCCCATAATAGTATATGGCTTATAACCGTGATAAAGTACCCCCATAATAGTATATGGCTTATATCAGTGATAAAGTACCTCCATAACAGCATATGGATTATAAAAGTGATAAAGTACCCCCATAACAGTATATGAATTATAACAGTGATAAAGTACCTCCATAATAGTATATGGCTTATAACCGTGATAAAGTACTCCCTTAATAGTATATGGCTTATAACCGTGATAAAGTACCTCCATAACAGTATATGGCTTATAACCGTGATAAAGTACCCCCATAACAGTATATGGCTTATAACAGTGATAATGTACCCCCATAATAGTATATGGTTTATATCAGTGATAAAGTACCTCCATAACAGTATATGGCTTATAACAGTGATAAAGTACTCCCTTAATAGTATATGGCTTATAACAGTGATAAAGTACCTCCATAACAGTATATGGCTTATAACAGTGATAAAGTACTCCCTTAATAGTATATGGCTTATAACAGTGATAAAGTACCTCCATAACAGTATATGGCTTATAACAGTGATAAAGTACCCCCATAACAGTATATGGCTTATAACAGTGTTAAAGTACCTCCATAACAGTATATGGCTTATAACAGTGATAAAGTGCCTCCATAACAGTATATGGCTTATAACTAGTGTTGCTCGCGAATATTCGCAATTCGAATATTATTCGCGAATATCGCATATTCGCGAATTCGCGAATTTCGCGAATATAGCGCTATATATTCGTAATTACGAATATTCGTTTTTTTTTTTTTTTTTTTTTTTTCTTCACAGTACACATCACAGTGATCATCCCTCTCTGCTTCCAGCTTGTGTGGTGTAAAGAAGGCTGTAATACTACTGTGTGAGACTGGCGTGCGCAAATTCGCATATGCGAAAATTAGCATATGCTAATTTTCGCATATGCGAATTTCCACATATGTTAATTTTCGCATGCGCGTATTTTCGCATACGCGAAAATAAAACGAGGATATAACGAATATGCGAATATTCGCGAATATATGACGAATATTCGTCCATATATTCGCGAATATTCGCGAATTCGAATATGGCCTATGCCGCTCAACACTACTTATAACAGTGATAAAGTACCCCCATAACAGTATATGGCTTATAACAGTGTTAAAGTACCTCCATAACAGTATATGGCTTATAACAGTGATAAAGTACCTCCATAACAGTATATGGCTTATAACAGTGATGAAGTAAATGCCGTAAACATTAAAAAAAATTGAAGTGGACAGGGCAATGCATTTTCGGTTTCGGTTTTCGGGCCTACCACAGCCTAAATATTCAGTTTCGGACCAAAATTTCCCATTTGGTGCATCCCTAATATATATAGATATACTGTACATATCAGAGTTCCCCAACCAGGGTGCCTCCTGCTGTTGCAAAACTACAACTCTCAGCATGCCCAATTGCAGTTTTGCAACAGCTGAAGGCACCCTGGGAAACACTGGTGTGTGCAGATACAATATATATATACATATATATATTTATACATATATATACATATATGCAGTCATGGCCGTAAATGTTGGCACCCCTGAAATTTTTCAAGAAAATGAAGTCTTTCTCACAGAAAAGGATTGCAGTAACACATGTTTTGCTATACACACATTTATTCCCTTTGTGTGCATTGGAATTAAACCAAAAAAAAGGGGGGGGGGGGGGGGGGGGAGCAAAATTGGACATAATGTCACCAAACTCCAAAAGTGGGCTGGACAAAATTATTGGCACCCTTAACTTAATATTTGGTTGCACACCCTTTGGAAAAAATAACTGAAATCAGTCGCTTCCTATAACCATCAATAAGCTTCTTACACCTCTCAGACAGAATGTTGGACCACTCTTCCTTTGCAAACTGCTCCAGGTCTCTCTTATTGGAAGGCGCCTTTTCCCAACAGTAATTATAAGATCTCTCCACAGGTGTTCAATGGGATTTAGATCTGGACTCATTGCTGCCACTTCAGAACTCTCCAGCGCTTTGTTGCCATCCATTTCTTGGGGCTTTTTGACGTAGGTTTGTGGTCATTGTCCTGCTGGAAGACCCAAGATCTTGGACACAAACCCAGCTTTCTGACACTGGGCTGTACAGCACGACCCAAAATCCGTTGTTAATCCTCAGATATCATGATGCCTTGCACACATTCAAGGCACCCAGTTCCAGAGGAAGCAAAATAACCCATAACATCATTGAACCTCCACCATATTTCACTGTAGGTACTGTGTTCTTTTCTTAGTAGGCCTCGTTCCATTTTCGGTAAACAGTAGAAGGATGTGCTTTACCAAAAAGCTCTATCTTGGTGTCATCTGTCCACAAGATGTTTTCCCAGAAGGATTTTGGCTTACTCAAGTTAATTTTGGCAAAATGTCTTGCTTTTTTATGTGTCTGTGTCAGCAGTGGGGTCCTCGATGGATAGTTCGCACTGATACTGATGCTCCCTGAGCCTGCAGGACAGCTTGAATATCTTTGGAACTTGTTTGGGGCTGCTTATCCACCATCCGGACTATCCTGTGTTGACACCTTTCATCAATTTTTCTTTTCCGTCCACGCCCAGGGAGATTAGCTACAGTGCCATGGGTGCAAACTTTTTGATAATGTTGCGCACTGTGGACAAAGGCAAATCTAGATCTCTGGAGATGGACTTGTAACCTTGAGATTTTTGATATTTTTCCACAATTTTGGTTCTCAAGTACTCAGACAGTTCTCTTCTCCTCTTTCTGTTGTCCATGCTTAGTGTGGCACACACAGTTTTATCTGCTTTCAGGTGTGATTTTTATATTGCCCACACCTGTTACTTGCCCCAGGTGAGTTTAAAGGAGCATCACATGCTTGAAACAATCTTATTTGCTGTGAGGGAGTCTTGTGCACGGGACGGGCCAGGAGGGAAGCGGCAGGACAGTGTTTCTTGTGCAACGGAAATACAGTAGTGTGGGTTGTGTGCTCCAAACACATTAGCGGGTGGTATCACTGGGGGGTTTGCACGTGCTAACCAACACAGTAGCGCGGGGGAGGGGGGGTGATAATGTGCTAAGTAACACAGCGGGGGTGTATGCTGAGGGGATTGTGCTTACTAAGTAACACGGCGGGCGGTCGGGGGGGTTTGGGTGGTTGTGCTGGGGAGTTTGCACATGCTAAGTAGTGGGCCCAGAGTAGAGGGGGAGGGGCGTGGAGGAGGGGAGTTTTCTTCCACATCTAACAGGAAGCGGAAGCTAAGCGAGGGGCACTGCGCTGCAGCAGCTGGAGGAGCGCCCCCATCAAGAGGGCGCTCTAGGCAGCTGCCTATCCCACCTATAGTTGGCACTGGCCTTGTTCCTGTGTACTAAGGATCCCAGTGTACAACACACCAGATCAACACCAGTTGATCTACAATATATTCAGTGGGAGTCACCTGACAGAATAATGTCCAAAGACTATTTACAGTCTCCATTAATTGCCCCTGGAGACAACGAAGTAATATGAAAGTTGTAAACAGAGTCTGATCTTTGTGTATCCTGTTATTGTACTGTCTTATATAGGTCTCCAGCAGTACAATAGTGCTGTCATTCACTCACCCTCTCTCTAATGAAGATGAGCTGGCTCTGTTTATTCTGTTTCAGTCTATACAGAAAAGCTGACAAGTCTACAGAAAATGATAGCCTATTAAAGGGGTACTCTGGCCCTAATACATCTTATCCCCTAGCCAAAGGATAGGGGATAAGATGTATAATCGCGGGGGTCCCGCCGCTGGGGGACCCCCACAGTGATGTCAGAGAGGGGTAGAGTCGTGATGTCACAATACTCAGGAGCCTCCAGCGCTGCGGACAGCATTAAAAATGTGGGTGCACAAAGACAGATTGAGGTGGTCCCCAGCAGCGGGACCCCCGCCATCATACATCTTATCCCTTATCCTTTGGATAGGGGATAAGATGTATTAGGGCCGGAGTACCCCTTTAAGTCTACACTAGTGGTCATTGTAAAATATACGTTGAAAAAATAATTCCTCTTATATGTTTATATGACTGTTTATACTGATATGTCATGTTTCCATATTGTCTTAAGAAGTTCTGCATAGAATAGATCTTGTTGAGTCATATGCATGTGGTTGGGCCTCAGCGGAGAGTATCACTTTCTGTTTATTGATAAGTTAAAACATTGCAGTAAAAATATTTGGGGTAAAATGTTCCTTTACAGCACCAGCCGAGATGATGTAGCGATAGGGTGACTGTGCTAAACTTTTGTCAAAAACATCCACATACTGACTTACAGTAACTCTGCCCTCCAGAATTTTCACTGAAACTGGTGTAACGTAATGAGAGAAGGATGGAGTCACACTTACCGTATGGCATACCCTGTCAGAAGTAAGTGAATGATTATGACTTGACAAGTTCCTAAATTATTGAGAAAATCCATCCAACAAAATTTAGTCCATGAAATGGTTTATGTGGTTGGGACAAAAACCTCTTTTCTCGGTCGGAAACCATTGGGGGAGACAGAACCGTGGGGTATATGCTCTTGCCACTAGGAGGCGCTGAAAGCGCCTCCTAGTGGCAAGAGCATATACCCCACGGTTCTGTCTCCCCCAATGGATCCTCCGAGAAAAAGATTTTACAGTAAGCATAAAAAATCTACTTTACTTACTGTATTATGGAACGTCTCTTTTCGGTTATGGCGCTGCCGCAGTGTTCGTTATCACTTGCTTCCAGATTCCACCACTGAAAGAGAGTGCTCCATTATTGGGTAACAACTCTTATGGCACTGTTCACAATGGTAGCTTTATTTTATTTTTTAATTGAGCCTTTTTTAAGAAATCAACATTATTAGTAATATTTATGTTAGGTTCCTTGGGTACTGGGGTGCTAACTAACCCCTATGTACACCGCTACTGCAGGCGGCCAGTTACAGTAAAAACACCCCCTCCTAAATATTCTTGGCCTCCCTCCCAGTGACCTAACGCAAGCTGGGTCGGAATTCTTGTGCTTGAGCAGTAACAGTATCTGAGGGACAGCCCAGGACTGTAACTGCGCAAGCAGGGGGGGGTGGTCAGTGAATATATATGAGCAGGCGTTCTTACTGGAACTGTAGGATGGCCGTAGCAGTGCACATAGGGACTAGGTAGTGCCCCCATTGAATTAAAGAACCTAATTTACAATATTATTCAGATTTCTCAAAAATGGCGCAACGCAGATATAATGGATATAAGGCTACCATTGTGATCAGTGTAACGAAAGCTGTTACCCAATACCAGCAGGGTACTATGAACCACTCTCCTGACAGATTCCATTCAGAGGTCATTCCCGTTCTGGCTGAAGCTCCCCCAAAGGGGAATCTGATCACTGGGTGTCCTGTTTATGGAACCTTCTGGAATCCTTTATCGAGGGGGAATCTGGCAGCACGTGTTGCGGCACCAACCCAGCAGAGAGGCATTCCCTAATAGAATATGTTAAAAGAAAACTGTCAGCCTGTTCTCCCACACTAAGCCCTATACACTGAGTTATAGTGTGGGTGAACAGGAGTCCAATGAGGGGTCACTTACTAAAATACGTCCAGTAGGTCCTGAGATATGTCCCCCAGAAGATCTATTGCTAAATTCAGTGAATCGTGCACAGGGGGCGGGGCTTCGCCAACTCAATTTACATATTAATTGTCTGTGACTCCACATCCAAGTGAAGTGAAGTCACAGACAATGAATATGTAAATTGAGACTGCAAAGCTCCGCCCCCCGCACGATTCACTGAATTCAGCAGAGAATCTTCTGAGGGACATATCTCAGGACCTACTGGACATATTTTAATAGGTGACCCCTCGTTGGACTCCAGTTAGGCCGAACTATTGCACAGCTAAGGGGAGGCCATCATGACAGGGTTTGACAGGGAGTGAGTGGGTTAAGGGGAAAATGAGGGAAAGTGGATGAGATGGAGACAGGGAGAGAGCAGAGCGAGGGGGGGTGGGGGTTGAGGGGCTTGAGGGTTCAAGGGAGGTGATTGGTGGAGGAGGGGGTAACGTCTAGGGGGGGGAAAGGGGGGGTGAGGGGGATACATATAGGGAAGTGGGGGCTGGGAAGATCAGTGTGACTGGGGTGTAGTACTGGAGGCAGAAAGCTCCCACCCTCCCTCCCTTGTTTTGGTGTTTTTTTTCTTTACTTGGGGGGTGTTTCTTTCGTGGGGGTATGTTCAGGATGGGGTGGTTGGTGAGATGGTCGATTGTTCTTTGTCGCAGCAGTATGGGCAGGGGGTCCTCGAAGTCGATGATAAATAAAGGTGTGGAAAACGTAAAGGGAGGGAACCGACTTGGTTCTGGACTCCTTTTGGAGGTTTGATCTTGGTGGATGGCGGTTCCAGTGAAGGAATTGAGTGAGGGGAGGTTTAGGCCTCTGGGGGGTCTCCGTGGGGGAGTAGTGTCCTGCCTCTGAGCCAGTGGGATCGGCTGGAGGCAAAAATGAGCCTGCGTGGGATCTAAGTGGGGGACCGCCATGGGAGTTTGGGCTTCGAGGACCACCTTGGTATTCAGTGTTTTTTTTGTTGTATTATTACATCCTAATGTTATATAATGTTATCTATGTTTGTTTATAATAAAACGGCTGCTGTGGTCAATTCATTCTATTCCTGGTCTTTGTCATTATTTGAGGGAAGGGGTAGGTAGTACGGACTTGGCAATACCTCTGTCATGTTCACCCACACTATAACCCAGTGTATTGGGTTTAGTGTAGGTGAACAGGATGACAGTTTTCCTTTAAGATGTTTTTGTCTAAACCAGATAAACTCTTGGGCCACCCTTGCTGACAGATTCCCTTTAGGGTCTTTTGACACGTACAGTATCCTGTGCAGATTTGAAGCTGCAGATTTGAAACTGTGTTCTGTCATTTAGTTTACATTGAAATCTGCAGCATAAAATCCCATGCATCAAATATGCTCGGAATACTGTACGTGTGAAGGAAAGTGAAAGAATAGCGTAAGGTTAAAGCCATACAAGTGGCTGTCTGCATGTGGCCAAAATGTGGCAGAGACTTTACTATGAACCTCTTCACTATGTAGACATTGTAGGGTGTTATTTTTGGGGCACTGGACATACCTTTATATGGGATCTGAATGGATACTATATGACAGTGCTATGTGCACACTATATAGTAGCAGTACTTACACATTGAGGCATCATGTGGCCATGTTCGGCACTGAATGGCAGAACTCTTTGGGCATTGTTTTGGAGTATTATTTAGCATCATATGGCAGCATTTACACATTTAGGTAAAAGATATGTATATGTAATATGTATCTGTGCATTTGGCCCTGATTATTACAGTGATCTCACATACTGTATTATTTGGATTATGATTATTATTATCACTACACCCATTAAAGGGGTACTCTGCCCCTAGACATCTTATCCCCTATCCAAAGGATAGGGGATAAGATGTCAGATCGCCGCGGTCCCGCTGCTGGGGAGCCCTGGGATCTCTGCTGCGGCACTGCTCTCTCATTACAGCACAGAGCGAGTTCGCTCTGTGCGTAATGACGGGCGATACGGGGGACGGAGCAGCGTGAAGTCATGGCTCCGCCCCTCGTGACATCACGGCCCGTCCCCTTAATGCAAGCCTATGGGAGGGGGCGTGACGACCGCCGCGTCCCCTCCCATAGACTTGTATTGAAAGGGGCGGGGCGTGACATCACGAGGGGCGGAGCCGTGACATAACGATGCTCCGGCCCCTGTACTGCCCATCATTACGTGCAGAGGGAACTCGCTCTGTGCTGTAATGAGAGCGGGGTGCCGCAGTGGCGATCCCCGGGGTCCCCAGCAGCGGGACCGCGGCGATCTGACATCTTATCCCCTATCCTTTGGATAGGGGATAAGATGTCTAGGGGCGGAGTAACCCTTTAAAGGACCACTGTAGTGGTTCACTTTTATATATGTCCATGCCCGGGTCTCAAAAATAAACAAAATAAATTCTTACATACCTTCCTACAAGCCCTCGTTGGTCCGGCACAGGCCTCACGGTCCAGCAGTTATGAAGTCATTCCACTTCCTGGGGACGGGGACACCGCCGAGCCGTCGGCGTATCACCGGCTGTAGTGATGTCCCGCCCCGGTCGGTGATAGGCTGAGCCCACTGTCATGTTAGGAGCTCTGGCCGGCTTCTTACATGACAGTCGGCTCAGCTTATCACCAGCCGGGGCGGGACATCCCTACGGCCGGTGATACGCCGACGGCTCTGCGGCGTCCCCGTCCCCAGGAAGTGGAATGACTTCATAACTGCTGGACCGTGAGGCCTGTGCCGGACCAACTGGGGCTCGTAGGAAGGTATGTATGAGTTTATTGTGTTTGTTTTTGAGGCCCGGGCACAGACATATATAAAAGTGTACCACTACAGTTGTCCTTTAACCAACACAGTCTCACATGCATTCCCAGGCTGAACTATTAATGATGTCACAGGGGATGAAAAAAACTTTGACTTTCAGTAACTCAAGAGGAAGTCAAATAATAACAACCATCAAAGTGAAAACAGCTGACTGCTTCATAGATTCCGTGTTTACAGAAAGACATTTGTGTCGCTCACAGAACCTCCGCAGGGTATGGTAAATGTGAGAATGGTCTTTATCACCACACAAAAGGGCAATCCCACATGCACAATACGACATGCTACAGTCATTCATGATCTGGAAACATATTAATGTCTCCTCAAAGCCCATTTACATCGGCTTAAAAAAAATGCTGAATGTCACCTTTGTAGTGACTACACTATTCAGGGGAACTGATGAGTGGGGTCATCCAGGAAATGTAGCAGTGTCTATTTATATTCATCTGAAGAGAAGATCACACAATACTTCAATATTTCCCTGTTTTAGTGATCGGCACCCAACCCCCACCAAGCAAAATTTTTGATTTTCACTATGACATGTCAGAAGCATAACAAAATGATGGGTTTTATTTCAAGTGTTACCTAACATGTTTGGTACATTTCTCACAGACATGTCAAAGATTTCAAATGGTCAGGGTCACGGTGCCAATTTGGTGCCCACTATAGTAGTCCAGGGCAGCTAAGGGTAGTAGTCACGCTGGTGTGGTGTCTGGGGTGTTGCAATGGTGAATGAAGGGTCTCGTGGAATTAACGCTTAATTGTCGTGACACCAGGGTGAGGTTTGCTTAGTATTGGAGGTCCTGCCGCCAACCGGCCCACAAACAGCAGGGATAACAAACGGAATGTCCACAGCAGATTTTATGAGATAACTGGAAACTTTTACTTGAACTTTTATGCAACAGTCGAGGTAACCGGGATGCAGGTTCCTCACAGGCTTTGCTGGAACTTGTAGCTATTAGCTTTAAGCAGGCCACTGTGCTACTAATTATAAGATTTGAGTGAAATAGTAGTCACACAGGATTTGTATATAGAGCTTTGTAACTCACGGTTTTAGTGGCTGCTGGTTCTTTAGGCTTTGGTCTAGATGAATTGAATGAAGATATGGGGATTATGCTTGCTTGATAGTCCGGAACTAAGAGAGCGAATTTACAGACTACAGCCTTTTATATATTAAGGGGGCTGGACTAATCCCAATGGTTGCCAAGCCTGTAAGTCCTGAATCCAGAGAACTCTGGGTACATCAAATTACATTAACATATGACCCTGAAAGGTCCTAAATATCTATACAACCATTATGATATACCATGTGACCTGGGTAGGTCCTAAACATTTGTACACTATACAAAAAATATATTTATAAGAGATGACCAAAAGGCAAGCCCTGCAGGAGAGCCCTGTGGAATGGAGGGAGTCTAGCTGAAGGGACTTTAGACAGGGACAGGACAAAGTCCTGTACCGGGACACCTCACTGGCAAAGTCTTATTGTATTGTTACTGTTGTTACCCCTGTGAGCCCTTACAACTTATGTAAAAGGGGGTCTACACAAGATAGGAAGTCCTTGACTCCGATGTACACTTAAGTGAGGTGTCTGGAGGGGAATACCTATGACCTTGTGTGTGCAACTGAGACATTCCAGACACATTGGTAACTTGCAAACATTTCCTAAAGGACTTTTCATAGTATTCAAGATATTGGGCAGACTAGATGGGCCAAATAGTTATCTGCAGACACCTTCTATGTTTCTAAAATAAACTGTGTGGCGGCCACTGGGTGTCAGTAAGCGTACCTGCTCACTTCGTGAAGCCAGGGCACCGTTTTTCCGAACCTCGGTCTGAAGGTTGTAGGTAGCTTCTCCTGGGCCAGACAAGATGAGCGAATAAACACACCGAAGTCAAATTACGGATTACTGTCTTTACTGAGCTTGTGAAGATGTGAATACACAGACAGCTGCCCATGGTGTGAGAGTGCAGCGTACCCCTTGCGAACCCTGTTGCCGTTTTGAGACTTGTGGTGCTTTTCACCGGACAGAATTGTAGACTGTAGATTCTGGTTGCTAGGGTCCTTCCAAGGCACTGTAAACTATTCTGCAGGGGCATATATCCCTCCCCCGAGTGACCATTGTAGGATGACCAGTAGTAAACTTGAAGCTGAAGTACAACACACAGCACACCTGAGCTTAGCTGTTGCTCAGAAATCTCACTAGGTTGGAAATTACCGTATTTTTCGCCGTATAAGACGCACTTTTTCTTCCCCAAAACTGGGGGGAAAAGTCGGTGCGTCTTATACGGCGAATACACCCCTATCATGGCGGTCCCTGCGGCCATCAACGGCCGGGACCCGCGGCTAATACAGGACATCACCGATCGCGGTGATGCCCTGTATTAACCCTTCAGACGCGGCGATCAAAACTGACCGCCGCGTCTGAAGGGAAAGTGACACTAACCCGGCTGTTCAGTCGGGCTGTTCGGGACCACCGCAGCGGTCCCGAACAGCCCGACTGAATAGCCGGGTTAGTGCTTACAGGACACCGGGAGGGACCTTACCTGCCTCCTCGGTGTCTTCTCCGTTCAGGGATCCCCTGTATGGCCGGCGCTCTCCTTCCTCATCATCACGTCGTCGCGTACGTGCGTCGGCGTGCGTAGCGACGTGATGGCGGCGACGGAGAGCGAGGATACCCGGCCGGCAGCAGAGACGTTCCGGAGCGACGGGGACACGGTGACAGCGATGGAGCGACATCCAGGGCAGCGGTGACAGGTCCGGAGCGGCGGGGACACTGAGCATTACCTCCTATGCAGTGCTCTTCAATCTGCAGACCTCCAGATGTTGCAAAACTACAACTCCCAGCATGCCCGGACAGCCAACGGCTGTCCGGTCATGCTGGGAGTTGTAGTTTTGCAACATCTGGAGGTCCGCAGGTTGAAGACCACTATTGGGTTCAAAATCTTTATTTTTTTAGATTTTGCACCTATAAATTGGGTGCGTCTTATACGCCGGTGCGTCCTATAGGGCGAAAAATACGGTAACTGTGGACTGACTAGTTCCTCCCCTGTACCTCACTATACAGGGGAGACTTTTGGGGTCTCATTGTCTCACACGGGGTTCACTGTTCACATTTTAAAGGCACAGTAACATGTCAAACATACACACATGAAACCATACAAAATGTATTTAAGAAAAATATATTATTCTTCTTCTTTTTACAATATTCACATAATTAATATAACAGTAGGACGCTAGTGAGCCCAACAACTAGTGCTGCCAGGCTGCCCGAGACAGATAGTCCAAAACCACAGGACACCACAACTGTGCAAAATCCAGTCAACAAATTCTCCTTATGGCACAGGATTGGAAAGTTAACACGTTTGAGGATGGATACTTGGCAATTGGTCACAGTTTACTTTTATTCACTTTGCACGAAGTCGTACTGAAAGTCTCGCTTTACGCTTCACACACTTTTGCTAGTTACAGTCCAGTTAGATAATTATCTACCGTAGAAGGACCCACACAGGTTGACTGAATGTGGCGAAGACCCTTGAGAAGACTTTGCTCCCGCATAAGTGCATCCCGCTTCCCTATCACAGGGCGGACGCTAAAGATGACTGTGACGTGATGGCCACGCAGCACTAAGTTCACTGAAAGCCCAGAGAGAGTTAATTGTTTGCAGAAGAATCAGTAGTATTAGAGATGGGAAGGCCTGGAAAAAAAATGGAAACCGTTTTTTTTTTCCAAAGCCATTTTTGGTTTTTTTCCAGAAAAATTAAGTATGGAATTTGTTCTTTTCCAATGATGACTAATATGTTCATAACATCGTAGCCAAACTATAGAACATTCAGACCATAATGAAAGACATCTGAGAATTTTTGTAGGGTTCTCCACTTTCACCCAAAGACAAGTAAATTCTGGAATACAATTCAAATGTTGAGAATATGATTTTTTAAAGGAGAGCAGTATGCATTTCTGTCTCTAGGGGCACTATAGGGAAAAGGTTTCAGTTTTATTTGGTAGTGGCTGAGCTCCATTTTGTTGGTTTTACAGTAGTTGATATTTTTGTCCTCTCAGACCGGCCTTAAAGGGGTATTCCACCTTTAGATACAGTGGGGCAAAAAAGTATTTAGTCAGCCACCAATTGTGCAAGTTCTCCCATTTAAAAAGATGAGAGAGGCCTGTAATTTTCATCATAGATATACCTCAACTATGAGAGACATAATGAGGCATTTTGGCGCATTCCTCCAGATTCCTACATGTCTCCTCTAGAGCAGTGATGTTTTGGGGCGGTCGCTGGGCACCACGGACTTTAATCTCCCTCCAAAGATTTTCTATGGGATTGAGATCTGGAGACTGGCTAGGCCACTCCAGGACCTTGAAATCCAGCTAATGAAGCCACTCCTTTGTTTCCCGGGCAGTGTGTTTGGGATCATTGTCATGCTGAAAGACCCAGCCACGTTTCATCTTCAATGCCCTTGCTGATGGAAGGAGGTTTTCACTCAAAATCTCACGATACTTGTTATTATATGACTTCATGATTTCTATCTGTTTTTGTGTGTACAGCTTCTAATTTATCCCTGACTATTTCCCTGATGACTCTGCTGATACAGGCAGAAGAAACGCGTAGGGAGGTCATATAGAGTGTAATAGGGTACACCAGGGACATGTTCCTGTGTGGGCCGCCCTTTTCAGGGCAAAGCAACACTTGCCAAGAAGGGTATTATCAGGGCCAGTTCATAGGGCAAACTAGAACCTATTGCCTGTCTGTCTATACTGGCTATACCGGTCCTACTAACCTATCCCTGCTCTATACCCAACAGTAGTACTTTATGTTCACGTATTATCATTTGAGCACAATCGGTTATAACTTTGGTGAAAAAAAAAACACACTACTAGGTCCATCTGACCATTTTAATAGGTTTCTTAAAAGCTAAGAAATCCTCTATAATACTACTCTGTGTCTGATGCAAGGATTCCTTGATTGTTTGGGTACAGCACCCTAATTATCTTTTTGCTGTATGCTGTCATGTGAGTTGAGTTTTTATCCAAAAAGTTCTACTTTGGTTTCATCTGACCATATCACATTCTCCCAATCCTCTTCTGGATCATCAAAATGCTCTCTAGCAAACTTCAGACGGGCCCGGACATGTACTGGCTTAAGCAGGGGGACACGTCTGGCACTGCATGATTTGAGTCCCTGGTGGCGTAGTGTGTTACTGATGGTAGCCTTTGTTACTTTGGTCCCAGCTCTGTGGTTCTGGGATTTTTGCTTACCGCTCTTGTGATCATTTTGACACCACAGGGTGAGATCTTGTGTGGAGCCCCTGATCGAGGGAGATTATCAGTGGTCTTGTATGCCTTCCATTTTCTAATAATTTCTCCCACAGTTGATTTCTTCACACCAAGCTGCTTGTCTATTGCAGATTTAGTCTTCCCAGCCTGGTGCAGGTCTACAATTTTGTTTCTGGTGTCCTTTGACAGCTCTTTGGTCTAGGCCATAGTGGAGTTTGGAGTGTGACTGTTTAAGGTTGTGAACAGGTATCTTTTATACTTATAACAGGTTCAAACAGATGCCATTAATACAGGTAACAAGTGGAGGACAGAGGAGACTCTTAAAGGGGTTCTCCGGTGCTTAGACATCTTATCCCCTATCCAAAGGATAGGGCATAAGATGCCTGATCGCGGGAGTCCCGCCGCTGGGGACCCCCGGGATCTTGCACGCGGCACCCCATTTGTAATCAGTCCCCGGAGCGTGTTCGCTCCAGGTCTGATTACCGACGACCTCTGCCCCCGTGTGATGTCACGCTCCGCCCCTCAATGCAAGCCTATGGGAGGGGGCATGACAGCTATCACGCCCCCTCCCGTAGGCTTGCATTGAGAGGCGGAGCGTGACGTCACATGGGGGCGGAGGCGTGACGTCACACGCCACCGGCCCAGTGGTCATCGGTAATCAGACCTGGAGCGAACACGCTCCGGGGACTGATTACAAACGGGGTGCCGCGTGCAAGAACCCGGGGGTCCCCAGCGGCGGGACTCCCGCGATCAGGCATCTTATCACCTATCCTTTTGATAGGGGATAAGATGTCTAAGCACCAGAGAACCCCTTTAAAGAAGAAGTTACAGGTCTGTGAGAGCCAGAAATCTTGCTTGTTTGTAGGTGACCAAATATTTATTTTCCACCATAATTTGCAGATAAATTCTTTAGAAATCAGACAATGTGATTTTGTGGAATTTTTTTCTCACTATGTCTATCATAGTTGAGGTATATCTATGATGAAAATTACAGGCCCCTCTCAACTTTTTTAGTGGGAGAACTTGTACAATTGGTGACTGACTAAATACTTTTTAATACTTTTTTTCCTCACTGTATCTTATCCCCTATCCAAAGGATAAGATGTCTGATCACGAGGGTCCTGCCGCTGGGACCCCCCGCGATCTCCATGCAGCACCCGGCATTCTGTGCTGGGTGCAGCTCCAGTCTTGGAAATGCTGGGTTTCTTGTGACGGAGACGTGCCATCACGCCACACCCCCTTGTGACATCACGACACACCCCCTCCATTCATATCTATGGGAGGGGGCGTGATGGCCTTTATCTATCTGATTCCTATTAATGTTCTCCACCATCAGAGATAATGTTCTCTCCCTCATCACAGATAATGTCCTCTACATCACAGATAATGATTTACCCCATCAAGGGTAATGTTGCCTATTTTATGGCTGACTAGTAAATTGGTTTTATTTTTCTCCTCTCAGTTAAATGGTGACATCCAGCATTGAAATGATTTTCCGTTTGTAAAACTACTGCACTATGCATTTTTTCTTAACATTTTTTCTCCATGGGTTCAATAGTGCATGTAATTCTATGGGCGAGCCCGAGATACATAATTTGGGTATCTTCGACTCTCCCATAGAGATACGTGGAGGGGGCATGTCGGTTGCCACTTTCTTCCTTAGTTGATTCACTCCCTTCCTGGGGACTGCTGAGGTGCTGTGCAGGAGGTCGCTGGGGGTCCCTGCGGTTGAACACCTCGCGATCCAAAGCTTATGCCCTATCTTTCGGATAGGGGGCTAAGTTTTACGGCAGGGGAGTACTCCTTTATTAAATTTGGCACCTTTTTTTTTTACGACTACTTAATGTAAACCTATAAAGAGCTTTTCTAATTCACAGACACTACAGGGCTGAAAGAAATTATACTAGGAAGAAAAGAAATGTCCAGCACCAGGTACCCTTCATTAGTGATTTGGCTTCTGTAAAAAAAAAAAAACACAAGGGCAGATCACAGGATAGAACACCTGAGAGGCGTTTCGAACTCAGTAGTTCATAGTCATAGGGGGAGATTTATCAAAACCTGTGCAGAGGAAGAGTGGTGCAGTTGCCCATAGCAACCAATCAGATTGCTTCTTTCATTTTCCACAGGCCTCTTTAGAGGCCTGTGGAAAATGAAAGAAGCAATCTGATTGGTTGCTATGGGCAACTGCACCACTCTTCCTCTGCACAGGTTTTGATAAATCTCCCCCATCGTGCGGCAAAGTTCGAATCCTGCTGAACCACTTATAAAGCTGCTGAAACGCGTTACTTTTATCCTGTATTTGTTGGTGCTCCAATACAGTTATTTGCATGAGGTCCGCGCTGGATTCTTCCTGTGTTGCATACCTATCGTTACTGGTGTTGGGTTGTACCGATCCAAGCACGGATTCATGGCATATGGTGGTGAGCTGATGAATTCTCTTACCATGCACCATATTGCATCTACCTGGTGTTGGACATTTATTTCTTCCTGGAATGTTGACTGAAGCCTAAGACACAGCCGGGGGGTTGCGGCACAGGTGGCCGATGAGAAGTGGCGCTGTTACTTTTGGTTGGGTTATAAAACAGGGATGGGAAAGCCTTTGTTTTCCTTAGGCTATGTTCACACAACTTAATTTTTGCACAGTGTCAGGCTGTAAAATTTCATCAGTCTCCATCAGTTGTCGCTAGGACCGCACAGAAATTCGCCATCTCCATAGACGGCAATGCATTTCTGAGAGGATTCTGCCAAAAGTATTAATATGTCAATTCTTTCTGCGGAGGCCGTAATTTGATATTCTCTGTTTAATTGTTTCCAGCATGGAAATTCTGCCGTGTGCAGGGCGCAGTTGAATCCCATTTAAGACAACGGGATCCTGCTGCAACAGAATTTCTGAGCGGAACTTTTCCAGACTCTCCTTGAAAATTCTGCCGTGTAAACTTGGCGTTAAAGGTGAAGAGAGGACAACTAGTCTGCAGTATGGGGAAATAACATAAAATAATACATATGAACAAGACAGTAAACAGTACAAAGGTACATAAGGAAACAAAGTGTTGTTGTTCACAAGCTCACAACTCACTTCTCCATACAGTCACCATTTCAGTACATTTCATGTTTATGTTATAGATGATGTGTATGTAGTCCAATTGTCATCTAGTTGCTGGGTAACCAGACATTTCCTTCTCTGCTCTTTTCTTCACCTGTGGCCCTACTGTTTCCAACCATTGACTTTATTCTTGACTACTTTCTTGTCCTACAGCTTGTTACATTATGATCACTCTCTGTGTGATGGCCCTTAAAGGGGTACTCCGCTGGAAATATCTTATCCCCTATCCAAAGGATAGGGGATAAGATGTTAGATCACAAGGGTCCCGTCACTGGGGACCCCCCGATCTCCTCTGTGGCCCCCTGTCATTCGGTGCACGGAGCGAACTCCGCTCTGTTCCTGATGACTAGCGATGCACGCCGTAACGCCCCCTCCATTCACGTCTATGGGAGGAGGCGGGATGGCTATGTACTAGCTGTCAGGCCCCCTCCTATAAACATGAATGGAGGGGGTGTGGCAGGACGTCACGAATGCGGAAGCTGCAAGCTTCCGTGTTCTGGACACCGCTGCTGCCGGCCAGGAGAGTCAGGGCATCCTCAGTGGCGGGACCTCATAAGGAGAGCCACAGCCACATTATGGTAAGATGAACGCACATAGGTTTTGCATGCGCACTATATACCATCCTGGGTAAGGGCTAAATCAGCTGATGAGCTGTTATGCTTAACAGTATTAATGTTTGCAAACTGTAGCTGAGAGCATGCAGTGACCAGGAGGGGCTTTAGAGAGTCTTTTTTTAAGCCGAAATGTTGCATGTATTGATGTTTGGTGCAATACACCTTAAGCCTTTTTGCACACCGGACCTAATGCTCAGTGCTGTGTCTTCCTTGGAGAATTTCAGGATAACCTGTTAAATGTGTGTACATGAGGATTAACTCTATTTCTGGCCATTACTGAACGTGTATATGGCATTTTTCACCAGTTTTCCCCTTTACCTGCTCCATCGCAATTTTTCAGTTGTTCCTGAGCTAGTGGGTGAAGGCTCACTGCCATGATGTCTCATACACTGCACACACACAGAAGAGGAGATTGTCCTCTCTTATATCTCTATAGTACACCCTCAGAAGCAGCAGCATTAAAGGAGATGTCCGGTGCAGACTTTTCCTATTCCATCCTGCCCGGGCTGCAAAAAAAGGGAAAACAAACTTTCACTTACCTTCCTACGTTCCCCCGGAGCTCCGCAACAGCTGATCGGTCGGCCGGGCTGTCTACTACCTTCTTCCCTTAGCCCAGTACGTCACACGGTGTTTCAGCCTATTACCGGCAGCAGCGATGTCCTGCCTCAGCCGGTGATAGGCTGAAGCGCCGTGTGACCTCCCGGGCTAAGGGAAGTAGTAAGTAGACGCCCGGCCAACCGATCAGCTGTTGCAGAGCTCCGGGGGAACGTAGGAAGGTAAGTGAAAGTTTGTTTTCCCTTTTTTTGCAGTCCGGGCAGGATGGAATAGGAAAAGTCAGCACAAGACATTGCCTTTAAAGACATTATAGACAGGGCCAGCCCAAGGCATTGTACTGCCTGGGTCCAATAATGAAATGCTGCCGAAATCTGTCAGGGTATGCTGGGAGTTCTAGTTTTGCAACAGGTTGAGGATCACTGCTGTAGCATATACACACCAGACCGCCAAACCTCTAGCTCACCTCTCAGGCAGTCTCTGCCCTATGTAAGAGGTCCCAGCAGGGAAGGGGGCAAGACAGGTTGAGAAAAAAAAAACACAGGTCGTTTACTTTTCTTTTCTCATTGATCCAATGTAATGAAGAAAACTGTGTCATTGTAGCTGAATGTGACTCCTGCAGTGATTGGCTGAACCGCACACACCCTCCGCACACACTTGACTACAACCTTGAATATAGAGCAGTACTGAGTAGTTTAAGCCGATAATCAAGCACTGGGAACATGTATTACTCACTCGGCTCCTGTAGTTTTTCGGGAGTCTTTCTGTATTTTTCTGACTTCATCCGCTGTCTCCCTCTCCTGTTAATCTCCCCTCTTCATAGACTTCTATGGGCAGTATGTAACCTGGTCCCTTAGTCAACTCATAGTCAGTCTCCTCTCTCAAGACAGGTATAAGCAATTTTTGAAAGTGAATGTAAAGTGACAGAGACCAGTTAAGAGCATAGTATGGGGAGACTCCTTACCCCAGTCTATCCAGTGCCAAAACCAACTGCAGCGTAGACAATTCACATCTACAGTAGAAAACATCACAGTAGGGTTAATATGTAAAAACTGTCTAATTCTTGGTGTAAACTTAAACTAGACAGTCTAAAAGTGGTCCATGTTGTTTGAATATCTGGAACATCTTTAGACTGTCTAGTCCAGGTTTGCATCATCTGCCAGCTTACTTTTACACCAAAAATTTTGCTACTCCTACTTCCAGGGAAGCCATACCCACCTATAGAGAACATGGTGCAAAGGTGTCTGAAACGTTAAAAATGTGGTGTAAATTATGTAAGCCAGTTTGTTTGGCAGAAATAGCACCAGATTTTTGGCGCAGGCAGTTTTAATTATTCCCCCCCAGTATCTCTATGTCTGTATCTGTTTTAACCTCTTAAGGACCCATGACGTATGCATACGTCATGGGTCCCGGTCCTGCGATATAACGCGGGGTCACACGGTGACCCCGCATCATATCGCGGCGGGCCCGGCGTCATAGTGAAGCCGGGACCCGCCTCTAATAGCGCGCGGCACTGATCGCTGTGCCGCGCGCTATTAACCCTTTAGCCGCGCGCTCAAAGCTGAGCCGCGCGGCTAAAAACGAAAGTAAAAGTGCCCGGCTAGCTCAGGGAGCTGTTCGGGATCGCCGCGGTATAATCGCGGCATCCCGAACAGCTGTAGCACAGGAGGAAGGTCTCTTACCTTCCTTCCTGCAGTCCGATCGCCGAATGAATGCTTCAAGCCTGAGATCCAGGCTTGAGCATTCAATCGCCTAAAACACTGATTGATCCATTCCTATGGAGATGGATCAATCAGTGTAAAAGATCAGTAAATGCAATGTTATAGCCCCTTATGGGAGCTATAATGTTGCATAAGAAAAGTGTAAAAAAATCATTAACCCTTTCAATTATCCCTTCCCCTAATAAAAGTTTAAATCACCCGGCATTTCCAAAAATAAAAAAAACATTATGTAAATAATAATAAAAATAAACATATGTGGTATCGTCGCGTGCGGAAATGTCCGATTTATAAAAATATACCGCTTTTTAAACCGCTCGTTCAATGGCGTACGCGCAAAAAAATTCCAAAGTCCAAAATAGCGCATTTTTGATCACTTTTTATACCACAAAAAAGTGAATAAAAAGTGATCAAAAAGTCTGATCAGAACAAAAATGGTACCGCTAAAAACTTCAGATGACGGCGCAAAAAATGAGTCCTCAAAGCGCCCTGAACACAGAAAAATAAAAAAGTTATAGGGGTCAAAAGATGACCATTTTAAACGTATAAATTTTCCTGCATGTATTCATGATTTTTTTCGGAAGTGATACAAATTCAAACCTATACAAGTAGGGTATCATTTTAACCGTATGGACCTACAGAATAAAGATAAGGTATCATTTTTGACAAAAAATGTACAGCGTAAAAATAGAAGCCCCCAAAACTTACAAAATAGTGTTTTTTCATCAATTTTGTCGCACATTGATTTTTTTTCCCGTTTCACCGTAGATTTTTGGGTAAAATGACTAATGTCATTACAAAGTAGAATTAGTGACGCAAAAATTAAGCCATTATATATAATTTTAGGTGAAAATTTTTAAGAGTTATGATTTTTTAAAGTTAAGGAGGAAAAATTGAAAATGAAAAAACGGAAAAAGCCCGGGTCCTTAAGGGGTTAAAAATATAATGACATGGTAGTGTTACTATCCTCTTGTGATGCAAAGGGGTCACTTAGCCCTTCAAGGCACAAGGATAATGTGTGACCACAGTCCCTTCACATTTTATGCATCCTTTGTTAGTATGTAATCAATACATATTTTATTTCCCAACGTTCATATCTATATTTTTTCCACTAATATTGCCATATTTTTTTACATTAATTTTTGGATCAACTTATGTTTTTGTAGGAATCATTGTAGGGTCCTTTTGTTATAAAAAAAATAATGTCACCAATGCTTATATTTCAATGTTACATCATTCCTTTTAAGTATGTCAGTCCAGGCCCATTTTTTTCCACGGCAGGCCATATTGAAATTAACTGCAGTGATGGGGTACTTTAAATGGATGGACTCCTTTGACCATAACCATTACTTTGGTAGTGCGGTAGTGGTCAATCACCATAACTTTATGTAACCTTATGCAATATATAATCAGAATTATGACAATTCATGACAATTTCCTGGACTTCAGCACCTGTTAAGATTATAACAGATTACAGTAAAACAGATAAGATTAACTTTGGGAAATCCCCGAGAACCATCAAATCATTGATGGTGGACTCTCTACTTTGGTTTCGACTTCAGTTCTTTACAAACTCATCATCCATTTTCCAAAATGGAATTCTCAACTACTGCTATTAAATACTCTCGCATTTTATTGCTGTTTAGTCTCGGTGTGTGAGGCACAAGACCTAAAGACTTTCCTACCGATACTTTTATCTGTTGACGTGTTGGGGAAATCGATAATCCTAATGTTGTGTAATGGTAGAGAGTGCCCTATTCATTCATACAAGGTAGTGGAGACAAAGCTGATCAGTCACTTAGCCTTGTCTCTTTGGAACAACACGTGGAGCTGTTTAGAGCAACAGAAAGGGCATTAATCCCTTAAGGATGCAGGACGTAAATGTACGTCCTGGTGCGGTGGTACTTAACGCACCAGGATGTACATTTACGTCCTGTGCATAACCGCGGGCATCGGAGCGATGCCCGTGTCATGCGCGGCTGATCCTGGCTGCTGATCGCAGCCAGGGACCCGCCGGCAATACGCCATTAACCCCTCAGGTGCCGGGATCAATACAGATCCCGGCATCTGCGGCATGGGTCAGATTTGAATGAATGATCGGATCGCCCGCAGCGCTGCTGCGGGGATCCGATCATTCAGAACGCCGGACGGAGGTCCCCTCTCCTTCCTCCGTCCGGCTCCCGGCGTCTCCTGCTCTGGTCTGTGATCGAGCAGACCAGAGCAGAAGATAGCCGATAACACTGATCTGTTCTATGTCCTATACATAGAACAGATCAGTATTAGCAATCATGGTATTGCTATGAATAGTCCCCTATGGGGACTATTCAAGTGTAAAAAAAAATGTAAAAAAATGTAAAAGTAAAAGTAAAAAAAAAAGGGAAAAATCCCCACCCCCAATAAAAAAGTAAAACGTCCGTTTTTTCCTATTTTACCCCCAAAAAGCGTAAAAAATTTTTTTTATAGACATATTTGGTATCGCCGCGTGCGTAAATCTCCGAACTATTAAAATATAATGTTAATGATCCCGTACGGTGAACGGCGTGAACGAAAAAAAAAAAGTCCAAAATTCCTACTTTTTTAATACATTTTATTTAAAAAAAATTATAAAAAATGTATTAAAAGTTTTTTATATGCAAATGTTGTATGAAAAAAAAGTACAGATCATGGCGCAAAAAATGAGCCCCCATACCACCGCTTATACGGAAAAATAAAAAAGTTAGAGGTCATCAAAATAAAGGGATTATAAACGTACTAATTTGGTTAAAAAGTTTGTGATTTTTTTTAAGCGCAACAATAATAGAAAAGTATGTAATAATGGGTATCAGTTTAATTGTATTGACCCTCAGAATAAAGAACACATGTCATTTTTACCATAAATTGTACAGCGTGAAAACGAAACCTTCCAAAATTAGCAAAATTGCGTTTTTCGTTTTAATTTCCCCACAAAAATAGTGTTTTTTGGTTGCGCCATACATTTTATGATATAATGAGTTATGTCATTACAAAGGACAACTGGTCACGCAAAAAACAAGCCCTCATACTAGTCTGTGGATGAAAATATAAAAGAGTTATGATTTTTAGAAGGCGAGGAGGAAAAAATGAAAACGTAAAAATTAAATTGTCTGAGTCCTTAAGGCCAAAATGAGTCCTTAAGGGGTTAAGAAGCTACATGGGTCAAATATAAGGAGCAGAAAAGGGGTACTCCGGTGGAAAACTCTTTAAAGGGGTACTCCGGTGGAAAACATTTTTTTTCAAACCAACTGGTGACATAAAATAAAACATATTTGTAAATTAATTCTATTAAAACATAATAATCCTTCCAGTACCCATCAGCTGCTGTATGCTCCAGAGGAAGTTGAGTAGATTTTTTCAGTCTGACCAGTGCTCTCTGCTGATACCTCTGTCCTTATCAGGAACTGTCTAGACTAAGAGCAAATCCCCATAGCAAACCTATCCTACTCTGGACAGTTCCTGACATGGCCAGAGGTGTCAGCAGAGAGCACTGTGGTCAGACTGAAAAGAACAACTCAACTTTCTCTGTAGTATACAGCAGCTGATAACTACTGGAAGAATTACAATTTTTTTTATAGAAGTAATTTACAAATCTGTTTTACTTTCTGGCACCAGTTGATTTGGAAAAAAATATTCTCCAACAGAGTACCCCTTTAATCTTCTTATATTTGCTTGTGGTCAATGGGAATAGTCACAAATGGTACAACTGGGTAATTACAGCTAGTTGATATAAACCACCTACTATAGGAATTGTATGTGGGAATGTTCTGATTTAAAAAAGTAAAGTTATAAAATTTGCATTTTTTATCTATATGCTGATCCATAGGCAGAAGCACCTGTTGTCAAGTAAAACAGAGCAAACACATAGGGGGAGATTCATGAAAACTTGTGAAGAGGAAAAGTTGGCCAGTTGTCCATAGCAACCAATCAGATAGCTTCTTTCAATTTTGGAAAGACCTCTGAAGAAAAAAAAAGGTTATCTGATTGGTTGCTATGGGCAACTGGTCAACTTTTCCTGAGCACAAGTCTTGATGAATCTTCCCCATAATGTATACAGTGCACCATACATATGTACAATGGATTCAGAAAGTCTCAGACCCTTCCACTGTTTTGCATATTTTGTTATGTTTCATCCTTGTGCTAAAGTCAAAACAATTCAAGATTCCCTCCATCATTTTCCACATAATACACAAAAATGACAAAAAATGTTTTATTTCTCTATCGGCTCCATTGGGGGACACAGACCGTGGGTGTATGCTGCTGTCTCTAGGAGGTGTGACACTATGGTAATAAAAAAAAGTCAGCTCCTCCCAGCAGGATATACCCGCCTCCAGGCCCTGAGCTAATCAGTTTTAGCTTAGTGTCTGAAGGAGGTGGACATGGTCTGGATTTCTCCAGACCTGGTCTTATGTTTTATTATTTTCCTAGTTAGGGAATGTATTAGTTTTTTATTCCTTTTTCTTTCATGTTTTCAGGTGGGGACTCAGGAACTGCGACTCACTGTTTCCCCATTGCGATTGAGGGGGCACAGACATTGCATATATGTGCTGTTAACCCCCTCTCGCCAACGGCCAGCACCTGGGGTTGTACCTCTTTGGTCCAGGTCCCCCTATCTCCCTGCTCGCCTCGCTCGCACATAGCAGCCAGGCATGATGCAGGTAACAGAAAGCTGACTGAAGACTCCACAGAAGACTCCATTAGGTAAGTTCTTCTGACTGAGGTGAGTATATACCTTTCTCCCTTAGGTGCTGACTCGCAACCTCTGGAGACCCTCAGTTTTGGGCCCACCTTTCAGGGTCTAATGGGGCTGGCCTGTGCTGGGGGCTTAATCTTTATTATTCTAAGGAGAGCAGTGGCATTTTGGGAAGGCATGGCTTAATTTTTCTCTGCATTTGCATGTGTGTGTTACTGTGCACTCGTGTGTGTGTTGCTATGCGGCCGTGGCGCTTGTACTGTACAGGCGCATTAAGCGCCGTCCTTACTTTCACTTCGGCAGCAGACTGCTGCCGGTGCATATCAGTCTTGCCCGCTCACTTCCCCGCGAGCGCATATGCGGACGACATGTGCACTCGGCGCAAGGACCGGGCACCATTATTGTCTCTTCTTCGGAATTTCGGAGGCCGGGGCGCTATAGCTCCGCCCACAGGGCCGCCGGAGCTTACTGGAGGCGCGAATCGTCCTCCACTCAGTGCTGTGTGCGTGATGCAGGTGGCAGGGGCCAATCAAGACAGTGCCCCTGCTCCAGGAAAGCCCCTCTCCGGCTATTGGCTAGTCTATTCTCCTCTCTATCTACATAGAGAGGAGTTTCCTCACAGCAGGGACAAAGTATTACAGTGTTGGGGTTAAAACTTTACTGCCACAGGGGACACAAATCTGTTCCTCCATTCTAAACAGACAACTGGACTGTCAGTCTACTATTTTGTCTGTATGACATGTAATTTCAAAAATGCCTGGTTCTGCTGAACCCCCTGGCTCTGCCTGCTTCACTGCTCCCCCAGACCCCTTAGCTCCCCCGGATGTTACAGTTTCGGTGGATTCGGCTGCCCCTCCAGCCTGGAATCTTCGTATCCCAGTATATAGCTGACTTGACACCAGTCTCCCTTTCGGTGGCTGAGGCCTCCCGTGACGTGGTGTCTGCCTTAAAGAGGTCTGCCTCACGCTCTCACAAGCGTACTAGGGGTGCTTCTTCTGACTCTTACATTGAGTCTTCAGGTAGACGTGGGCGCTCCCTCCGTGGGTCTCGCCCCCCCCCCCCCCCCCCGTGTCATCTGGTCCCAGACGTCGCTCCTCCAGAGGACGTTCCCGGAGTCACCGCTCTGCCTCACCAGAGGGCTGCTTCCACTCGTTCACATTCTCCTGGTGAACTGGCGGATGAGGCTTCCGAATCGGCATCTGACTCAGAGGACCGCTCAGATACAGTTGAAACGGTGAACTCATTGGTTGCTGCCATAAGAGACACCTTTCACTTAGAGGACCCAGGATCTTCGGACGTGCCTCCTGAAGTATCCTTTCATTGTGCTAAACCATCACCTCAAAGGTTTAGCTCTCACGCTGAATTTGACATCCTTCTGGAATCTGCATGGAGACATCCGGACAAGAGGTTCCCGGGAATGAAGAGGGTTCAAGTGCGTTTCCCATTCGCCAAGGACCTTGCCTCTAGGGTGGTTTCCCCTCTCTCGGTGCATCCACCAATTTCCCGCCTCTCTAAGGCTACTACGCTGCCGCTAGCAGATGCGGCTGCCTTCAAGGACTCGACAGACAAGAAGTTGGAGCCCTTAGCGAAGTTTGCCTCTGAAGTAGCAGGTTCTTCTCTACTTACCACCTTCGCCTCTGCATGGGTGTCCAAGGCCCTTTCTAAAACTGCTCTAAAACATTTTGCTTTGATTCTCCAATGCTCTAAAGCTGGGGACTTTCTGTGCACAGCTTCCATGCAGTCAGTCCGTTGTGCTTCTTTGGTGTGGGTCTATTAGCGGCCATCCGCCGCTCCATGTGGCTTAAGGCGTGGGATGCGGATGCCGCCTACAAAAGGTCTTTCCCTGCTTCCTTTTACTGGTACCCGTCTTTTTGGCAAGCGCCTTGACGAGATTATCTCTGAGGCGACAGGGGGGGGGAGGTAAGAGTTACTTGTTGCCTCAAAATAAGGCTCACTTTACTTCCCAGAGGAAGTCCTCTTCGTTCCGGTCCTTTCGGACCCTTGGCCCCAATAAGGGGTCTGGGCAGGCGCCTTCACGGAACAAGAAGGCTCCCTTGTTCCGGGCGCGACCGTTTTAGAAGTCGGACACCAACCGTTCTGGCCGTTTTGCGGCCAATTGTGCAACCGCAATCCCACTTCCGCATGAGGTGAAGCCCCACCGGCAGATTTTTCTCGGGTGGGAGGTCGTCTCTTACTTTTTCGAGACATCTGGACCACACACATTCAGATGTCCTAAGTCCTAAGGTCTCCTTCTCTGGCAAAGCAGTTTCGGGAGGCCCTCCAGTTCCTGCTCGGGGAGTATTGTCCCTGTTCCTCCAGGGGAATGTTTTCAGGGTTTCTAGTCCAATCTTTTTGTGGTTCCCAAGGAAGGCGGTTCTGTGTGACCAATTCTGGACCTCAAGCATCTCAACCGTCATCTTCTCCGCCACTTCTGAATGGAATCTCTCCGTTCGGTAGTGGCATCCATGGAACAAGGGGAGTTTCTTTCTTCGGTGGTCATCAAGGATGCCTACCTCCAATATTCCCGGCCATCAGCGGTACCTCCGCTTTACGGTTCCGGAGGGGCATTTTCAATTCATAGCCCTCTCCTTTGGTCTGGCCTCGGCTCCTCGGGTCTTACCTGGACGACCTTCTCATCAGGGTTCCCACCAGAGTCCAGACTCTAGAGAATGTGGATCTCACTCTCCAGACCCTGAATCGTTTCGGGTGGATGGTCAACCGGGACAAGTCTGTCCTCTCTCCCGCCCAGTCTCTGATCTTCTTGGGACTTCAATTCAACATGACCTCTGCCCATGACCTCTGCCCGGAGTTGCCTTCCGCTGGACAAATATCTGACGCTTCTGTGAGGACTCTGCTCTCTTCGGGCCCAGGCCCCAGTTTCCATCCGCAATTGCATGGAAGTCTTGGGTCGGATGGTGGCGGCCATGGAAGCCGTACCCTCTGCCCAGTTTCATTACCGTCCCCTTCAACTGGTGATTCTCTCTCGATGGGACAGATCTCCTCTGTCTCTCAGTCACAAGATTACTCTTCCTCGTCGGATCCGTCAGTCTCTGCTCTGGTGGCTCCGCTCCCCCCTTCTTCTTCAGGGAAAAATAATTTCTTCCCTCCACTGGCAGGTAGTTACAACGGATGCCAGTCTGTCGGCCTGGGTGGTGTGTTCAGGGACTTGACGGTTTAAGGCCTCTGTTGTCCTTCTTCCGATAAACAGCTTGGACCTGAGGGTGATTCTTCTTTGTCTTCTTCATTGGGAGTCCCTGCTTCAGTTCCGCCCTGTCCGCATCCAGTCGGACAACGCCACAGCCGCAGCGTACATAAATCGGCAAGGCGACTCTCGCTGCTCGGCAGCCATGGCCGAGGTGACAAAGATTCTCATCTGGGCGAAAAACAATGTTCCGGCCATTTCGGCGATACACTTTCTGGGTGTGCTCAACTGGGTAGTGGACTTCCTCAGCCGGTCCTCAGCCGACCCCGGCGAGTGGTCCCTACATCCAGAGGTCCTCCCGCAGATCTGCGACCTCTGGGGCATTCCAGACGTGGACCTCTTCACGTCGGCACAATCGGAAGATCCTTCCATTTGTGTCTAAGTTCCGGGACCCCTGGCTCTAGCCGTGGACGCCCTAGTGATTCCTTGGGCGGGGTTTGCTCTGCCCTATCTCTTCCCCCCTCCTTCTACTCCTTCCCAGGCTTCTAAGGAAGCTCAAAGCAGAGGACGTTCCCGCCATACTGGTAGCTCCAGATTGGCCCCGAAGGTCGTGGTACGCCGACGTGGTCAGGCTCCTGGACGTCACTCCACTGCGCTTTCCACTTCGTTCGGACCTGCTATCTCAGGGTCCTATTTGCCACCCCGATTTACAGTCGCTGCATTTGACAGCGTGGCGGTTGAGACTGCGGTTTTGAGAGCCCGTGGTTTCTCTTCCCAAGTCATTCACACCATGCTCAGGGCTCGCAAGCCCTCCTCGGCGAAAATTTACCACCGTACCTGGCGGTCTTATTTTCGTTGGTGTGAAGTTCAGGTCTTGTCTCCTGTTACTTTTTCTGTCCCCCGTTTTGTCTCCTTCTTGCAGTCAGGATTGTAACGGGGGTTGTCTCTCAGTTCCCTGAAGGGTCAGGTTTTGGCCCTTTCTATTCTTTTCCAGCATCCTCTGGCTTCTAATTCTCATGTCCGGACCTTCCTTCAAGGAGTGGCGCATGCTGCCCCTCCTTATCGGTCCTTCTCCCCCTTGGGACTTGAATCTGGTTCTGGGGGTCCTCCAAGGTGAACCTTTTGATCCCCTTAGGGAGGTGTCCCTGCGCCTTCTTTCTTGGAAAGTGGCGTTTCTTGTTGTTATCACATCCATTCGGAAAGTGTCTGAATTAGCAGCTCTCTCCTGCCGTTCTCCGTTTCTGGTGCTCACCAGGACAAGGTTGTCTTCCAGCCAGATCCTTCCTTTTTGCCTATTGTTATTTCGGCCTTTCATCTCAATGAGGACGTTGTTCTTCCGCCCTTTTATCCCGCTCCTTCTCATTCTAAGGAGCATTTACTCCACAAACTGGATGTGGTTCGGGCTGTTAGGTCTTACCTCTCTATCTCTTCTTCGTTTCGTCAGTGCGATTCCTTTTTCGTCCTTACGGAAGGTCATCGTAAGGGACAACCTGCTTTCAAGGCCACCATTTCTCGGTGGATCCGGCCTGCCATTTCGGAAGCCTATCGCTGTAGGGGATAGATTCCTCCCTTCAGGGTAGTGGCTCATTCTACGTGTTTCTGTTGGGGCATCCTGGGCTCTCCAGAACAAAGCCTCGGCCTCGCAGACTTGCAAGGCGGCTATTTGGTCATCTTTGCACACTTTCTCGAGGTTCTAACGGGTTCATACCTTCGCATCGGCTGATGGTAGTCTGGGCCGTAAAGTGCTGCAGGCGGCAGTGGAACAGCCGTCTGCCTGACTGATTATCTGCCCACCCAAGGGACGGCTTTGCTATGTGCCATGGTCTGTGTCCCCCAATGGAGCGATAGAGAAAAGGAGATTTTTTAACACTTACCGCAAAATCTCTTTCTCGAAGGATCCATTGGGGGACACAGCTCCCGCCCTTTGGGGTTTCTCTTTGGTTCTCTGTCCAAGGGTGTGTTCAGTTATATCTTTTCTTCTAGTTCTCGGACAGCTCGCGTTTTTTCCTTGACCTGTCGGTCCTCTCCTATTGCTCTGGTACTAAAACTGATTAGCTCAGGGCCTGGAGGCGGGTATTTCCTGCTGGGAGGAACCGACTTCTTTGTTGCCATAGTGCCCAATGGATCCTTCGAGAAAGAGATTTTACGGTAAGTGTTAAAAAATCTCCTTATTGCATTGACATAAGTATTCAGACCCTTTACTCAGAACTTAGTTGAAGCACCTGAAAGTGATTTCAGCCTCTAGTTTTGTTGAGTATGATGCTATAAGGTTTGCACCCCTGGATTTGGGGATTTGCCATTCTTCTCTGTAAATTATCTCAAGTACTGTCAAGTTGAATGGGAACAATTGGTGGAGGCCATTTTTAGGTGTCTCCAGAAGTGGCTCTGGCGGCGCCACTCAAAGACATTCATTGTTGACCTTAAACTGCTTCTGTGTTGTCTTGGCTGTGGACTTAGGATCATTGTTTTGATGGAAGGTGAAGTTTCAACCTCACAACATGATGCTGCTTCCACCATGCATCACTGTAGGGATGGTATTGTGTAGGTGATGAGCAGTGCCTGGTTTCCTCCAGACTTAGAATTGAGGTGAAAAAGTTCAATCTTGGTTTCATCAGTCAAGAGAATCAATTTTTCCATAGTTTGAAAGTGTTTTTTTGTTTGTTTTTTTGCAAACTCCACGTGGGATTTCATGTGTCTATCATATGAAGAGGAGAGGTTTCTTTCTGGCTACTCTGCCATGAAGCCCAGCTTGTTGTAGGGCTGCAGTGATGATCGACCTTCTGGAAGTTTTTCCTATCTGTATACTAGATCTTTGGAGCTCAGCCAGAATGATAGTTGGGTTTTTGGTCAACTCTTTTACAAAGGCCCTTTTTCCCTGATAACTTAGTTTGGTGGGGTGACCAGCTCTAGAAAGAGTCCTGGTTGTTCCAAACTTTTTCATGTAAGAATTATGGAAGCCACTGTGCTCTTGAAAAAACTTTCAATGCAGTAGATTTTTTTTGTATCCTTCTTCAGATCTGTGGTTCCACACAATCCTATATGAGCTCTTCAGGTAGTTCTTTCCTCCTCAAGGCTTAGTTTTTGCTCTGATATGAATTGTCAGCTGTGAGACCTTATGCAAACCTGACTGTGTCTTTCCGAATCATGTCCAGTCATCTGACTTTACCATAGGTGACTCCAGTCAAGGTGCAGAAACATCTCAGAGATGATCAAGAGAAATAGGAGGCCCCAGGGTTAAATTTCAAGATTCATAGCAAATGGTCTAAATACTTATGTCCATGCAATATTTTAGCTTTTCCTTTTTCAAATATTTTCAAAAATGTAACAAAATTACATTTTATGGGGTATTGAAAGCAGAATGATTGGGGAAAATTTGATAATTTTTTTTCTTCTTCATTTTAGCACAAGGCCACAACATAACAAAATTAAAATGATGAGAATGAGCAGAGAGAGAGAGAGAGAGAGAGAGAGAGAGAGAGATTCTACTCTACATGTTATTTAATTTTTTTGTCCCCCCATGGGGGACTATTGTAAGCAGTCTCCTGACGTCAGACTGCACAAAAAGATCCACGTAGAGCCTCACAGAGGAGGGGAAAAGACTTCCGTGTGCCGTCTTTACTTATCAGACCCCTGCGGTCACAACACGGGTGGTCCGATGAGTGTCACTGCTGTAGATGAAGTGATCAGTATTTATCATAGCATCTAAAGGATTAACGGTGGATATCAGCATGATACTGACCCTCTTGTGTATACTATGTTGTATTCAGCACTGGTTACAGGTGGTCCTTCTTGTACATGAATATAACCTCCCTCTCGGTTCTGTATGTACTGATCCTGCTATATATAGATTTTCTTAGTTCCCCTGGCAGCACTGTCCATGGATGCTAGTGATCTGTATCTTCAACTCAGCACTGTATACACTGACCCTGCTGTGTACAGATTATTAGATCCTCATCCATGCATTTTACATGGATGATAGTGATCTGTATATCCCCTATATGACCCTAAGATAGGGCCAGGAACTATTCATAGTATTCAGATTATTGGGCAGACTAGATGGGCCAAATGGTTCTTATCTGCTGACACATTCAATGTTTCGATCTTTCTGTATATACTGACCCCATTGGGTACAGATTATTAGTTCCCCATCTATGCACTATGCATGGAGGATAGTGGTCTGTATATCCCCTCTATATTTCTGATACTCACCCTGCTGTGTACAGGTTATCAGATCCCAGATACATGCACCATCTGTGTGGTGGTTACTGGCCCCACTGGGTACAGGTACGCAGAATAGGGATTTGTATATACCCTCTAGCTCAATGCTGTATATTCTGACTCTGAACTGTGTATAGATAGTATGATTTCCTTTTGTATTTTTACTCTATATGAAGTCTGGTGGTTTATATATCCCCTCCATCTCATGCCTGTATATACTGTATATACTAACGGTTACTCAAGGCTTCCTTACATGTTGTTATGGCCCCCTGGGGTGGAGAGGGAATCATCTTGGTATGGCTTCCTGGTGTGGAGAAGTAACCATTTCAGGTATTGCCCCTGGTGCAAAGTGGTAACGATCTCAGGTATGGCCCCTGGTTTAGACAGGTGATCATCTAGAATATGGCCTCTATTGTAGAGTAGTTCCCATATTGGTATGGCCCCTGGCGTGGAGGGGTAACCATCTTGGTGTGGCCCCCTGGGGTGGAGGAGTAACCATTTAAGGTATGGCCCCATGGTCTAGAGGGGTAACTATCTCAAGTCTGGCCCCCTGGTGTTGATAGATGACCATCTTGAGTATGGCCCCCTGGTGTGGAAACTTCATTATCTTGATACGCCCACCTCCCTGGTTTGGGCAAATCGTTTAATGTTTTAAGACCCTGCTGAGGTACAATCCCTAAGGTCATGAAAAGTATATGTCACATGCCTGCTGGAAAATTGAGCCCTCTGAGCCAGGCGACTGCGGCTGGAGGGGAAGAGAAAACAAAAGTGTCAGGCATGTTTTTGATAAAATGTATAGATTCCGGGACCCATTCTGATGACATTGACCCATTTGATGGTTCATCATACTTATTTCATCATCTGCATGTATCAACTATAGAGACATTGTGAATTGTGATAGTGCTCACTAGAGATGAGCGAACTTACAGTAAATTTGATTCGTCACAAACTTCTCGGCTCGGCAGTTGATGACTTATCCTGCGTAAATAAGTTCAGCTTTCAGGTGCTCTGGTGGGCTGGAAAAGGTGGATACATTCCTAGGAAAAAGTCTCCTAGGACTGTATCCACCTTTTACAGACAACCGGAGCACCTGAAAGCTGAACTAATTTATGCAGGATAAGTCATCAACTGCCGAGCCGAGAAGTTCGTGACGAATCGAATTTACTGTATGTTCGCTCATCTCTAGTGCTCACTCATATTATGTTGAATTACTCAGTACATAGTTCTATACTACCTCTAGAACTGGCAACAACATAAGACCTGTGCATTAAAATTGAGTTTTCATGGTCAAACCTGATATTATTATGCACAATGCCAGTCACTGGCTGGAGTGGTATAACGTCCACCACTACTGGTCACTGTGGATACATTCTCTGGTGCGATACATCATGTATCACTATGTGGCAGTCTGAAGGATGATTCTGTTTTTGATGTATATCCATAAAGTTCTACATTCTGGAATGTATGGTAGAAGGAAGCATGCTAGTATGACGCTATTTTTCAACTTTTGGGCAGATATGAATAAAATTTTTAACAACTTAAAAAAAAAAAAAGGTACACTTTAAAGGTTTTGTTCAATAAAGATTTTTGGTCATATTCATGCTAAACAAGTGGGGGCAATATTTTGGAACCCCCTTTGTTAAATCAGGAAGGATTAAAATATTAGGGGGCCACCATTTCTGTCCAGGCCAGTTTTAGTATATGTTTTTTAAACTTAATCTGTTGAACCACAATTCTAAAGCTATGTCTGATATCTATTACTTAATTTACATTATATTTCTATGCATTATTTTATATTTCAGGGACTATTGTGTTTTTTTCTATCCCTAACAGAAAGGGACCAACAATTCTGTCCACGTCTGTAGATTCTCCTTTCACTCTAATATAGTAATAATAATAATAATAATATATATATATATATATATATATATATATTAATTAATCATCATTGAATTCACATATATAATGTTTCATTTTATTCCAACAACTCTTTCGTGGTACATTGTCTTTATTTGTAGTGTTACGCTGAGCGCTCCGGGTCCCTGCTTCTCCCCGGAGCGCTCACGGCGTTCACCTCCGTGCAGCGCCCCGGTCAGACCCGCTGACCGGCAGCGCTGCACTAGTTTCACCGGCGGGGATGCGATCCGCGTAGCCGAACGCGCCCGCCCGCGGCTCGCATCCCAATCTCCTCACCTGCCCCGTCCTCCGTCTGCTCAGGCTCTCTGAGATTTAAAGGGCCAGTGCGCCATTGATTGGCGCCTGGCCCAATCAGTACCTGCACCTGTGCCTTCCTCATTTAAACCCACTTCTCCTTCCTGTCATCGCCGGATTTTGTTGCCTAGTGCCAGTGAAAGCGTTTTGTGTGTTCCCAAGCCAGTGTTTCCAGACCCTTTGCTGTTGCCCCTGACTACGACCCTTGCTGTCTGCCCTGACCTTCTGCTACATCCGATCTTGCTCTTGCCTTGTCCCTTGTACCGCGCCTGTCTCAGCTGTCATCTGGGGTTGAGTTGAGTCGCTATCGGGTGGAACGACCTGGGGGTTACCTGCCGCTGCAAGTCCATCCCGCTTTGCGGCGGGCTCTGGTGAAAACCAGTAACCCCTTAGATTCCGTTCCCCTGGTACAGCCCACGTCATCACCCCACTGACACAGAGGATCCACCACCAGTGTCCTCCCTGCATACCTATCCGGATCCTGACAGTAGATCCGGCCATGGATCCCGCTGAGGTTCCGCTGCCTAGTGTCGCTGACCTAACCACAGTGGTCGCCCAGCAATCCCAACAGATCGCGCAACAAGGACAGCAGCTGACTCAACTGACCGTCATGCTGCAACAACTTTTGCCACAGCTTCAGCAATCCCACCCTCCGCCTGTCTCTACCGGACAAGTTTGATGGGGACTCTAAACAGTGCCGTGGTTTCCTGTCCCAGTGTTCCCTACACTTGGAGATGATGTTGGACCAATTCCCCACTGAACGGTCTAAGGTGGCTTTCGTGGTCAGTCTCCTGTCTGGAAAGGCCTTGTCATGGGCCACACCGCTCTGGGACCGCAACAATCCTGCCACTGCTACTATCCAGTCCTTCTTCGCTGAAGTTCGTAGTGTCTTTGAGGAGACAGCCAAGACTGCTTGGCTGAACCTCGTCCAAGGGAGTTCTTCCGTCGGCGAATACGCCATCCAGTTTCGTACCCTCGCCTCAGAGCTATCCTGGAACAATGAGGCCCTCTGCGCGACCTTCAAGAAAGGCTTATCCAGCAACATCAAAGATGTACTGGCCGCACAAGAAATTCCTGCTAACCTGTCTGAACTTATCCATTTGGCCACCCGCATCGACATGCGTTTCTCTGAAAGACGCCAGGAGCTTCGACAGGAAAAGGATCTTGTTCGCACCAGGCGATTTCTCTCCCCGGCTCCTCTCTTCCCAAGTCCTTTGCAATCTGTTCCTGTGCCTTCCGCCGAGGAGGCTATGCAAGTGGATCGGTCCCGCCTGACCCTACAAGAGAGGACTCGCCGCCGTAACGAGAATCTATGCCTGTACTGTGCTAGTACCGAACACTTCCTAAAAGACTGTCCTATCCGCCCTCCGCGTCAGGAGAGACGCACTCCGTTACCTCACAAAGGTGAGACGACTCGGTGTGAATTCTGCTTCTCCACGTCTCACTGTGCCTGTGCAGATTTCTCCTTCTGCCAACTCCTCCTTCTCGGCTGTGGCCTTCTTGGACTCCGGTTCTGCAGGAAATTTTATTTTGGCCTCTTTTGTTAATAGGTTCAGCATCCCAGTGACCAGTCTCATCAAGCCGCTCTACATTTCTTCTGTCAACGGAGAAAAATTGGACTGCACTGTGCGTTACCGCACAGAACCCCTGCTTATGAGCATTGGACTGCATCATGAAAAAATTGAATTTCTTGTTCTGCCCAACTGCACCTCTGAAGTCCTCCTCGGTCTGCCATGGCTCCAACGTCATTCTCCTAATCTTGACTGGACCACCGGGGAGATCAAAAGTTGGGGGCCATCTTGTCTCAAACGATGCCTCACGTCTGCTTCCACTTGTCAAACCCCTGTGGCTCCACCTATACCGGGTCTTTCCAAGGCCTACCAGGACTTTGCTGACGTTTTCTGCAAAAAACAAGCAGAGATCTTGCCGCCTCATAGGCCTTATGACTGCCCCATTGAACTCCTTCCTGGTACCACTCCACCCCGGGGCAGGATCTACCCTCTGTCTTCCCCAGAGACTCAAGCCATGTCCGACTATATCCAGGAGAACTTAAAAAGTGGTTTTATTCGGAAGTCCTCATCCCCTGCTGGAGCGGGGTTCTTCTTTGTCTCTAAGAAAGATGGATCCTTACGACCATGCATTGACTACCGCGGTTTAAATAAAATCACCATCAAAAACCGATATCCCCTGCCTTTGATCTCTGAACTCTTTGACCGTCTTCGTGGCGCCAATATTTTCACTAAATTGGACTTAAGAGGCGCATATAATCTTATTTGCATCAGGAAAGGTGATGAGTGGAAGACCGCATTCAATACTAGAGACGGACATTTCGAATATCTAGTTATGCCCTTTGGGCTCTGCAACGCCCCTGCAGTCTTCCAGGACTTCGTTAATGAGATTTTTCGGGACTTATTATATACCTGTGTTGTAGTTTACCTGGACGACATCTTGATTTTCTCCTCTAATCTGGAGGAACACCGTCGTCATGTCCGCCTAGTGCTCCAGAGACTTCGTGAAAACCACCTGTATGCCAAAATGGAAAAATGTCTCTTTGAATGCAACCCTCTTCCTTTCCTAGGTTACCTAGTCTCTGGCCAAGGGCTTCAAATGGACCCAGATAAACTGTCAGCGGTCTTAGATTGGCCACACCCTTCTGGACTCCGTGCTATCCAACGCTTTCTGGGATTTGCCAACTATTACCGACAGTTTATTCCCCATTTCTCCACCATTGTGGCCCCTATTGTGGCCCTGACCAGGAAGAATGCCAACCCTAAGTCATGGCCTCCTCAAGCTGATGAGACCTTCAATCGTCTCAAAACTGCCTTCGCTTCTGAACCAGTGCTGTCCAGACCTGATCCATCGAAACCTTTCTTTCTGGAAGTTGACGCCTCCTCAGTCAGAGCCGGAGCCATACTTCTCCAAAAAAAACTCTACCGGGCGTAACATTACTTGTGGTTTCTTCTCTAAAACTTTCTCTCCGGCAGAAAAGAATTACTCCATTGGAGATCGTGAACTTCTAGCCATCAAGTTAGCACTCGAAGAATGGAGGCATCTATTGGAGGGTTCCAAACACCCCATTGTCATTTACACTGACCACAAGAATCTCTCGTACCTCCAGTCTGCTCAGCGTCTGAATCCTCGCCGGGCTAGATGGTCGTTGTTTTTTGCCCGCTTTAACTTCGAGATACACTTCCGTCCTGCAGACAAAAATATCAGGGCTGACGCCCTTTCACGTTCCTCTGATGCCACCGAATCTGAAGTCCCTCTGCAGCATATCGTACCTCCTGAGTGCCTGGTCTCCTTTGCTCCAGCTTCACTGGGACAAACTCCCCCTAGAAAGACTTTTGTTCCTCCACGCCTTCGCCTCAAGATCCTCAAATGGGGACATTCCTCTCACCTTGCAGGCCATGCTGGCATTAAAAAGTCCATGCAGCTTATTTCTCGTTTGTATTGGTGGCCTACGCTAGAGGGTGACGTTACGGATTTCATTCGGGCCTGTACTGTTTGTGCCCGGGATAAAACCCCTCGCCAGAAGCCTGCTGGACTCCTCCTTCCTTTACCCGTCCCCGAGCAACCTTGGTCCCAAATTGCCATGGATTTTATTACGGATCTGCCCGTATCCCATGGCAACATCGTCATCTGGGTGGTCGTTGATCATTTCTCCAAAATGGCACACTTCATTCCACTTCCAGGTCTTCCTTCTGCACCACAATTGGCGAAGCAATTTTTTCTGCATATTTTTCACCTTCACGGGCTTCCCACGCATATCGTCTCGGATAGAGGCGTTCATTTTGTGTAGAAATTTTGGAGAGCTCTCTGTAACCAATTAAAAATCAAATTACATTTCTCGTCCTCCTATCACCCCCAATCCAATGGACAAGTAGAGAGAGTAAACCAGATTCTTGGTGACTATTTGCGACATTTTGTCTCCTCCCGCCAAGACGATTGGGTCGACCTTCTACCCTGGGCTGAATTCTCGTACAATTTCAAAAAATCGGAATCCTCTGCCAAATCCCCATTCTTTGTGGTTTACGGCCGTCACCCTCTGCCCCCCCCCCTCCCCATTCCCACTTCTTCTGGACTGCCTGCTGTAGATGAAGTTACTCGGGACTTCTCTGTTATCTGGAAGGAGACTCAAAAGTCGCTCTTACTGGCCTTGTCTCGTATGAAGAGACATGCTGATAAGAAGAGAAGAACTCCTCCTGTCTTCGCCCCTGGGGACAAAGTGTGACTCTCTGCCAAATATATCCATTTTCGTGTTCCCAGCTACAAGCTGGGCCCACGTTACCTTGGACCATTTAAAATCAAGAGTCAAATCAATCCTGTCTCCTACAAACTTCTTCTCCCTCTTTCTCTTCGTATTCCTAACTCCTTTCATGTTTCCCTTCTCAAACCTCTCGTTCTTAACCGCTCTTCCCCCAAGGTCACCGCTCCTACTCCTGTCTCTGGCTCCTCTGATGTCTTCATGGTTAAGGAGATCCACGCCTCCAAAGTAGTCAGAGGTAAAAAAAAAATTCTCGTAGACTGGGAGAATTGTGGCCCCAAAGAGAGGTCTTGGGAACCCTAGGATAATATCCTCGACAAGGAGCTCATCCATAGGTTCCTAGGCTCCAAAAAGAGGGGGAGACCAAAGGGGGGGGGGGTACTGTTACGCCGAGCGCTCCGGGTCTCTGCTCCTCCCCGGAGTGCTCGCGGCGTTCACCTCCGTGCAGCGCCCCGGTCAGACCCGCTGACCGGGAGCGCTGCACTAGTGTCACCGGCGGGGATGCGATCTGCGTAGCGGGACGCGCCCGCCCGCGGCTCGCATCCCAATCTCCTCACCTGCCCCGTCCTCCGTCTGCTCAGTCCCGGCTCTCTGAGATTTAAAGGGCCAGTGCGCCATTGATTGGCACCTGGCCCAATCAGTACCTGCACCTGTGCCTTCCTTATTTAAACCCACTTCCCCTTCCTGTCATCGCCGGATCTTGTTGCCTAGTGCCAGTGAAAGCGTTTTGTGTGTTCCCAAGCCAGTGTTTCCAGACCCTTTGCTGTTGCCCCTGACTACGACCCTTGCTGCCTGCCCTGACCTTCTGCTACGTCCGACCTTGCTCTTGCCTTGTCCCTTGTACCGCACCTGTCTCAGCTGTCAGTGGGGTTGAGTCGCTATCGGGTGGAACGACCTGGGGGTTACCTGCCGCTGCAAGTCCATCCCGCTTTGTGGCGGGCTCTGGTGAAAACCAGTAACCCCTTAGACTCTGTTCCCCTGGTACGCCCCACGTCATCACCCCACTGACACAGAGGATCCACCACCAGTGTCCTCGCTGAATACCTATCCGGATCCTGACATGTAGTTTACTGTTCTGTTTTTTATTTTATTTTTTTTTTATTTTTTTTCATTTAGTTTATTATGAAGTTTGTTGCATTCACTTGTAAAATGTATACAAAGATTTATAAAAGTGTTATTAAAAAGTTAGTGTGACTATTTAAACTTATCTACAAAACCGTGGTCAAAGTATCTTTTTTTATGCTCAAAAACGATGCCATTTTGAGGAAATAAAGAACAGTGAAGATCACCTACAGAAAATTAATGATCACCAGCAGAAAAGTGGTTTCATGGTACTTGATTCTTCAATAAATAATAAGTAATAATCCAAATCTAAATAAGTTACACATCAAAAAGAAAAATGGTTTACAGATTATCCAAATGCTATTTACTGATTCTACAAAACTTTTGACAATTTAAACTATGTTCAAAGTTTTATGTTCAAAGTTTTATGTTTTATGTTCAAAGTAAATTTCTAATTTCTTCACTAAATTTCTTCTCGATGAAGAGCCATCTACACGAACAGACCGCAGTTCTTTTCTCTCTCCCGCTCTTCTGACAGGAATCTTGTCAGAAACCGAGAGGGATGATGCTGCGACACTATAACCCGCTTGCGACATTGTGCGACACTCCCGTGCGACACACGTAAATATGTGTGAAAAACCCTGGATATCAATTGAAAAAAAAAATGCAACCCGGAAAAGTTAGTAAATGAGGATGAATGTCTGAATTGTAACCACATTGTTTTTTTTTTATCCCACGTACATTGCTAATTTGTTCAGCTCTCTCCAGAATTACAAATTGTAAATGTAAACCTTGCTCCAGACACTAGGGGGAGATTTATCAAAACCGGTGTAGAGGAAGAGTGGTGCAGTTGCCCATAGCAGCCAATCAGATTGCTTCTTTCATTTTTCACAGGCCTTTTAAAAAAAGAAAGAAGCAATCTGAATGGTTGCTATGGGCAGCTGCACCTCTCTTCCTCTACACTGGTTTTGATAAATCTCCCCCTATTTGTATTCCAAATAAGCATCCTCTTAACTCCTTGGGGCCCATTATAACCCTAAGGACGTGAGCATTTTTTGTAATTCTGACCACTGTCACTTTAAGCATTAATAACTCTGGGATGCTTTTACTTTTCATTCTGATTCCGAGATAGTTTTTTCGTGACATATTCTACTTTATGTTAGCGGTAAATTTTTGTCGATACTTGCATAATTTCTTGGTGAAAAATTCCAAAATTTGATGAAAAAATTGAAAATTTTGCATTTTCTAACCTTGAAGCTCTCTGCTTGTAAGGAAAATAAACATTCTAAATATATAATATTTTGATTCACAAATACAATATGTCTACTTTATGTTTGCATCATAAAGTTGACGAGTTTTTACTTTTGGAAGACATTAGAGGGCTTAAAAGTTCAGAAGCAATTTTCCAATTTTAACAAAATTTTCAAAATCGGAATTTTCTAGGGGCCAGTTCAGTTTTGAAGTGGATTTGAAGGGTCTTCATATTAGAAATACCCCATAAATGACCCCATTATAAAAACTGCACCCCTCAAAGTATTCAAAATGACATTCAGTAAGTTTGTTAACCCTTTAGGTGTTTCACAGGAATAGCAGCAAAGTGAAGGAGAAAATTCAAAATCTTAATTTTTTACACTCGCATGTTCTTGTAGACCCAGTTTTTGAAATTTTACAAGGAATAAAAGGAGAAAAAGCCCCCCAAAATTTGTAACCCAATTTCTCTCGAGTATGGAAATACCTCATATGTGTATGTCAAGTGTTCGGCGGGCGCAGTAGAGGGCTCAGAAGGGAAGGAGCGACAATGGGATTTTGGAGAGTGAGTTTTGCTGAAATGGTTTTTGGGGGCATGTCGCATTTAGGAAGCCCCTATGGTGCCAGAACAGCAAAAAAAAAAACAAAACACATGGCATACTATTTTGGAAACTACACCCCTCAAGGCACTTAACAAGGGGTCCAGTGAGCCTTAACACCCCACAGGTGTTTGACGACTTTTCGTTAAATTCGGATGTGTAAATGAAAAAAATTAATTTTCACTAAAGTGCAGTTTTTTCCCCAAATTTACCATTTCTACGAAGGGTAATGGGAGAAAAATCCCCCCAAAATTTGTAACGCAATTTCTCCCGAGTATGGAGATACCCCATATGTGGCCCTAAACTGTTGCCTTGAAATACGACAGGGCTCTGAAGTGAGAGAGCGCCATCCGCATTTGAGGCCTGAATAAGGAATTTGCAGTAGGGGTGGACCCGGTTACAAGGATGGGGCTTGTCACCACCAAAACCCTACAGCAGTGTCTCCCACAGGGTGCCTCCAGCTGCTGCAAGACTCCCAGCCTGCCAGGACAGTCTATGGCTGTCCGGCAACACTGGGAGTTGTGGTTTTGCCACAGCTGGAGGCGCCGTTTAGGAAACACTGCCGTATGAGACGTTTTTCATTTTTATTGTGGGGGGGGGGGGGGGGGCGACGTGTGTGGGGGTGTATATGTAGTGTTTTACTTTTTATTATTTGTTAGTGTAGTGTGTTTAGGGTACATTCACACAGGCAGGGGTTCACAGTAAGTTTCCTTGAAGGAAACCCACTGTAAACCCGCCCGTGTGAATGTACCCTGTACATTCACATGGGGGGGGGGGGGGGGCGCCCCAAACCTTCAGCTGTGGCAAAATGACAACTCCCAGAATGCACTGACAGACCGTACATGCTGGGAGTTGTAGTTTTACAACAGCTGTAGGCACACTGGTGGGGAACCACTGAGTTAGAAAACAGACTCTAGCTCAGTGATTCCAACCCATGTGTCTGCAGCTGTTGCAAGACTACAACTACCAGCATGTACGGTCTGTCAGTGCACTCTGGGAGTTGTAGTTTTGCAACAGCTGGAGGCACACGGGTTGGAATCACTGAGTTAGGAAACAGACTCTAGCTCAGTGTTTCCCAACCAGTGTGCCTACAGCTGTTGCAAAACTACAATTCCTAGCATGCCTGTACAGTCAGGGATGCTGGGCGTGTAGTTCTGCAATATCTGGCCCTTCAGATGTTGCAGAACTACAACTCCCAGCATGCCTGGACAGTCTGGGCATGCTAGGAGTTGTAGTTATGCAACAACTGGGAAAGAACAGTGGCCTCCAAACTGTAGCCCTCCAGATGTTGCAAAACTACAACTCCAAGAATGCCCAGACTGTCCAGGCATGCTGGGAGTTGTAGTTCTGCAACATCGAAGGGCCAGATATTGCAGAACTACACGCCCAGCATCCCTGACTGTCTGGGCATGCTGGGAGTTGTAGTTTTGCAACATCTGGAGGACTACAGTTTAGAGACCACTACACAGTGGTCTCCAAACTGTGACCCTCCAGATGTTGCAAAACTACAACTCCCAGCATGCCCCGACAGCTTTTGGCTGTGTGGGCATGCTGGGAGTTTTAGTTTTGCAGCTTTTAGAAGGCCACAGTGAAGATCACTTATCGCGATCTTCACTGCAGCCTTCTCGGCCGGACTTTCCGGCCGTCGCTCTTCCTCCTGCCGCCGCTTGTTCCTGAGCCGCCTCCGCCACCTCCTCCGATCCGGGTAAGCCGGGCCATGCCCTCCCCCATGCCGCCCGTGTTCCCCCCGCTCTGTACCGACTTCGATTGGTGCGCAGAGTGGAGGGAAATGAACTGTAACCCCCCGCCCCCCTCCTGCCATTGGTGATCAGCCTGACCGACCAATGGCAGGGAATAGGAGGGGGTGGCAACATTGCCACCTCGCTCCTATCCTTTAGGCTGATCGGAGCTGTCTCTCAGTCTTATTTTCCGGGAGATCGGGTCACCAGTGACCCGATTTGTCCGGATCGCGGCAAATCGCAGGTCTGAATTGACCTGCGATTTGCTGCGATCGCCGAAATGGGGGGGTCTCAGGACCCCCCTAGGCATTGCCACGGGATGCCTGCTGATAGATATCAGCAGGCATCCCGGTCCGATCACTGCCCGGCGAGCGGCAGTGATCGGAAATGCCGAGGGCGTATTGATATGCCCTTCCTCCTTAAGTGACGGGACGTGAGGGCATATGCATACGCCCTTCGTCCCCAAGGACTGCTCAATGATGATGTCACGTCCCGGGAGCTGTGCATGATGGGAGAATATCCCTTGCATGATGGGAAAATATCCCCATAGGAGCTGGACAGCTCCCGGGACGTGAGTCATCAGAAAGCAGTTAGACAGAAAACAGCAACTCAACTTCAGAAGCTAATAACTATTGGAAGGATTAAGATTTTTTAACCCCTTAAGGACGCAGCCCTTTTTCACCTTAAGGACTGAGCCCTTTTCCGCAAAGATGACCACCGTCACTTTACAAATTAATAACGCGAAAACACTTTTACCGAATATTCTGATTCTGAGATTGTTTTTTCGTGACATATTCTACTTTATTTTGGTGGTAAATTTTCGGCATTAATTGCATCCTTTTTTGGTGAAAAATCCCAAAATGTCATGAAAATTTTGAAAATTTAGTATTTTTCTAACTTTGAAGCTCTCTAATTGTAAGCAAAATGGATATTCCAAATAAATGTTATTTTTCTTCACAAACACAATATGTCCCCTTTATGTTGGCATCATAAAATAGACATATTTTAGCTTTCTGAAAATATTAGAGGGCTTCAAAGTAGAGCAGCAATTTTCAAAGATGTCATGAAAATTGCTAAATCTGAAGGGACAGATGTTACAGAACTACAACTCCCAGCATGCCTGGGCAGTCGAGGCATGCTGAGAGTTGTAGTTTGGCAACATCTGGAGGGCTACTGTTTGGGCACCACTGTAACAGTGGTCTCCAAACTGTGACCCTCCAGATGTTGCAAAACTACAACTCCCAGCATGCCCAGACAGCCTTTGGCTCTCTGGGCATGCTGGGAGTTGCAGTTTGGCCCCCCTAGTGGTTGCCACAGTGAAGATCGATTTACTTTCACTTTTAATTACCCCCCCCCCCCCCCCCCCCCCCACGGTGGATTCCCTACCTGACCAGGATCCTGCAGGCTCCAGTGAAGATCCCAGGTCCCCAGACATCTTCTCCTGCAGGTACGGCCTCCATCTTCTTTCCAGAGCCCCTAGACATCCAGGGGCGGGCAGAACCCCCTGTCCTGCGCTGCCATTGGTCAGAACTCCGTTCTGAGTAATGGCAGGGGATAGGAGTAGATCGCAGCTTTGCGATCTCACTCCAATCCTTTAGGCTGATCGGGGCTGTTGCTGACAACTCCGATCAGCCCTATTTTCCGGGTGATCGGGTCACCAGAGACCCGATCAGCCCGGAATTGGAGAAAATCGCATGTCTGAATTGACATGCGATTTTCTCCGATCGTCGACATGGGGGGGTCTCAGGACCCCCCTGTTCAATGTGCCAGGGTGCCTGCTGAATGATTTCAGAAGGCATTCGGCTCCGGTCCCCAACCGGCTAGCGGTGGGGACTGTATTTCCCACGGGCGTATGGATACGCCCTCGGTCCATGAGGACTCGGAATGCAGGGCGTATCCATACACCCTGTGTCCTGAAGAGGTTAATAGAAGTAATTTACAAATCTGTTTAACTTTCCGGAGCCAGTTGATATATAAAAAAAAGTTTTTGCCTGGAATACCCCTTTAAGGTGAATTTTGAAACCCATGATTCATTGTGTATTAAAAGGAAACCTGCCACCTGTTTTATGGTGCCCAAACCGGGAGCAGCATGAAACGGCTCCAGAAAGCCAGTTCCTGGAACACTCTGATCCACCATGAAATTCTTGGGTGTTTCAGAGAAATTATAGTTTGAAAAAAGTAGGTACCGTATTTTTCGCCCTATAGGACGCACCGGCGTATAAGACGCACCCAATTTATAGGTGCAAAATCTAAAAAAAAATTAAGATTTTGAACCCAATAGTGGTCTTCAACCTGCAGACCTCCAGATGTTGCAAAACTACAACTCCCAGTATGCCTGGACAGCCGTTGGCTGTCCGGGCATGCTGGGAGTTGTAGTTTTGCAACATCTGGAGGTCCGCAGATTGAAGACCACTGCAGGAGGAGGTAATACTCACGTGTCCCCGGCGCTCCGGACCCGTCACCGCTGCCCTGAATGTCGCTCCATCGCTGTCCCCGTCGCTCCGGAACGTCTCTGCTGCTGGCCGGGTATCCTCACTCTCCGTCGCGGCCATCACGTCGTTACGCACGCCGACGTACGTACGCGACGACGTGATGACGAGGAAGGAGAGCGCCGGCCATACAGGGGATCCCTGAACGGAGAAGACACGAGGAGGCAGGTAAGGTCCCCCCCGGTGTCCTGTAAGCACTAACCCGGCTATTCAGTCGGGCTGTTCGGGACCGCTGCGGTGAAAACGCGGCGGTCCCGAACAGCCCGACTGACCAGCCGGGTTAGTGTCACTTTCCAATCAGACGCGGCGGTCAGCTTTGATCGCCACGTCTGAAGGGTTAATACAGGGCATCGCCGCAATCGGTGATGTCCTGTATTAGCCGCGGGTCCCGGCCGTTGATGGCCGCAGGGACCGCCGCGATAGGGGTGTATTCGCCGCATAAGACGCACCGACTTTTTCCCCCCAGTTTTGGGGAAGAAAAAGTGCGTCTTATACGGTGAAAAATACGGTAAGTATTCACAGGAGGTGGTCTTCGAGGCTGCTTTCTGCTCATCTTGCTCTAAATAATGCGTCATTCCGGACCGGTGGGTATAGAGCAGCATCTATGAGCAGGATCTTGGAGATGAACGCTCTGCTCCTCACTTCACCTGACTTGCGGAAGGTGGTGGTCCGGGGAGTGAATACTAATGAAGCAGGGGAGCTGTGTGAGCCTGCCCACCTCCATTGCAACACAATTGTAATGGGCAGAACTCGGGCAATACTGCATCATGAAAAATGTAAATCAACACTCTTTTTACAGCTATTCACCTGCAATATAACCCAGTATATTGGGTTTAGTGCGGGTAATATAGCTACCGTGTTTCTCCGAAAATAAGACCGGGTCTTATATTAATTTTAGTCACAAAAAACACACTAGGGCTAATTTTCAGGGTAGGGCTTATTTATTTATGGGGGGGCTGCAGGAGTGTGGCGGATGGGGGGCTGTGGGAGTGTGGCGGATGGGGGGCTGTAGCAGTGTGGAGGATGGGGGGCTGTAGCAGTGTGGAGGATGGGGGGCTGTAGCAGTGTGGAGGATGGGGGGCTGTAGCAGTGTGGAGGATGGGGGGCTGTAGCAGTGTGGAGGATGGGGGGATGTGGGAGTGTGGAGGATGGGGGGCTGTAGCAGTGTGGAGGATGGGGGCTGTAGCAGTGTGGAGGATGCCGCACCCCCCATCTTCCACACTGCTACAGCCCCCCATCCTCCCACAGCCCCCCATCCTCTACACTCCTGCAGCCCCTCATCCTCCACACTCCTGCAGCCCCCCATCCTCCACACTCCCGCAGCCCCCCATCCTCCACACTCCTGCAGCCCCCCATCCTCCACACTCCTGCAGCCCCCTATCCTCCACACAGTGTTCCGGTCCGCATTACTGGCGGCCACGGCCCGGATCTGGACCATGGGACGCCAGTTGAGTACCCCTTGGCTAGGTCTTATTTTCGGGGTAGGGCTTATATTGCAGTCCACCCCTATAATCCAGCTAGGGCTTATTTTCGGGGTAGGGTGTATTTTCGGGGAAACAGGGTATTTATCTGGATGCTGTATAATACAATTGATTTAGATTAAGTATTACTTTATTTATCCGGGCGCTGTAGAACCCTGTTAATGGTCATCTCAGAATTAATTAATTAATACTTCAGGGATCATTTTATTACATTATTTATCAGAATCATCTATGGTGCTATTTATCTGGTTGCTGTATGACACCTTTGATTTATATAGTGCATTATACTATATGTATCTTAATATTGGTACCTTTTTATCTCAATATTGGAATTTTTTTTTTCCTATTATGACCAATTATTTGCATTTGCCCTTGATGTGGATGACGATAATAAAGTATTCTACAATGTCAGTCTTGCACAGTACACAAAGGGACAAGGGGTCCATCCCGTGTTTACAACACACAACCATTGCTTGTTACGAATTCTTTGAAATGTTCTCATAAACTGTTCTATTTGGTGACAGTAATTATTGAACAATTCGGCTTGGAATTCCTGGATGCCCCCCATTGGTGGGTCCAGTTTCTTACACAATTGACTACAGATCATACCCTTAAAAATTCCATTGCTGGTTTTTCATGGTCTTGAGTAACCCAAGCTGACAAAGCATGTTCCATGGTATTGTGCTGAAGTATTTCGTGTGTCCTCTTATGAAATCTATGTCCTGGGGAACAGTATGTCCCGCGGGCTCACTTTACCACTCTATCTTCAGTAAACACAGCTCATGTCCTCTTTGAGACAATCCTGGAATTTTCTATGCTTGATCTTACCCTTATAACTCTTGAATTTTTCTCCTTACTTCCTTGTACAATATGACTGTATACCATTATACATTATGTAAAACATGTTCCTGTCATAGGAAAACACACAAATATGCAGTAATTTCTTGTCAGACCAAAGTTAACAAAAAAAAATCATAGCTGTAGTTTACATAGGGACTGTGTTTTAAAGAAAACCAGGAATCTACACACATTTTGAAGTATTGCTGCGGAGTCTTAAACTACTTTACAGTGATCGAGAATGACCTTGACTCACATAGCCTTGGGACAGTATCAGGCGCCCGGGTGGGACTGCATTTAACCAAATCTGAGGATGCCCGCAAGCATTACAACATAGCTTATCACTATTTGGCAGTCATACATAACTGCTTAGTGCTCAGCCT